>NC_134568.1:270416939-270626939 GCF_050947875.1 Dermacentor variabilis | reverse complement strand
TGAGGCTCTATACATTTAGCTCATTTAATACGAATGTTTATGACATTCCTGCAGATTAAGAGACCGCTATATGCTTAACATTACACTGAAACAAGGTAAGTCGCCTTCATGGTATGCGAGATTTATTATTATTACTTGTGTCTTAATGCTTCTTTCAGTGAAAATCAGATTGAAAACTGTACTCCTAATTGTCACATCAATGTTTGCAAAAATTTTAGACTGAGAGTATAATATATTCAAAACGACAACATGCGAATAAACAACGTAAAAATCACTCATAACAAGAAGGGTAGAAACAATCAGAGCTCTACGATCGAAGGTATACAGAAACACAGTAAAAGACACAGCTTTTAAACACAGCACAGTATAAAGACACGTGTCTAAGAAGTCAGTCAGTGGCACGTTAAAGTACAGAACGGCAACCCTACGTTTGTGAAATGTAAAATATATGGTGCCTTGATGCGGCACCGGCTATTCCTCGTTCGTGCGCCTGTTCTCTTTGCCGCCTCTCAACCTGTACGACAAACACTTTGCAGGAAAGCAAGATAGTTTACAATCGGGACTCACCTGCTCACTGGGTGAAGACGTCCCGTTGCCAAGTTCCTGAGCAGAAAGAGACCAGGGATGGCTTCAAGGACGACGTATGTGGTAGAACAGTGGAAGAAGGCACGGCAGGACTGTGCAGGTGGGCAACGAACGATTGTCACCCGCCGCGGTGGCTTAGCGGCTATGGTGTTGCGCGGCTAAGCACGAGGTCGCGGGATCGAAACGCGGCCGCGGCGGTCGCATTTCAATGGGGGCGAAATGCGAAAACGCCTGTGTCCCATGCATTGGGGGGCACTTTAAAGATCCCCTGGTGGTCAAAGTTAGTCTGGAGTACCCCATTACGGCGTGCCTCATAATGAAATCGTGGTTCTAGTTCGTATACAACCACAGAATTCATTCAGTGAACGAATGTCTGAGGCTACGCCTTGTGGGCCTTCTTCACCTTATGACATTCTCACTAAACGAGTGTCGTCTTTTTCCTCTCGGATGTGCTCTCAGCATAATGGGGAGCTCTAGCCAGTCGAAAACGACTCGAATGCGTTATTGTGTTTTCAGATTTGTCTCGACGATTTTTAACCGTGGCTTAATTCGGACTCCGAAACGAACATACACTTGGGACTACTGTATTGTAGGCTTAGAAACCGGCTGCCTTAGCTTGTGCACGTCGAACTTCCATGCAATTACTCGGAACAAGAGTTCTGATTAGTTATTTTCTGTTCGCATTTCAAGTAATGCTGATAGTGCCTATACGCATAACGGAACGGATTAGGTAAAGTGATAAGTGGACCAATCTTCCAGCGAATACGAATAAGCTAAGCAAGCACGTCGAAGGGCGTTTGTTTACCCTTCTATCGCTTCTTGCCTTAATGAGATCGTGTTGCTAAGTTCTTTTCTCCGTTTTCGTCAAGCGTGTAATCCGCTTAACCAGCACCGCGAAATTAGTCCGGAACGTATTTACTTACGAGAGAGAGAAAGACAGAAAGAGGGCGTACACATTATAATAGTGTGGCCAATCAAATGTTTGAGCTAATGCAGAGCGACAACAAAACACAATAAAATGTGTTGCTAGGTTCATTGAAGAAAGCGGCTTACTTAAAAAAAAAACAGCACGGCATTAACCAGTGTGTTCTGGTCAGCTAGTCAACGTTGGGCCAAGGAAAGCAAAAGTAAAAGGCGAGAATGGAGATTAGGAGAGAAAAGTAGATGCGTATGAACAATGTATCAGAAAAAGCCGCAATCACTTTTCTGGTCTGCTACGCAGAGTATTTCGGTCACGGACTCAAATGAAGACTTTCATAACATAGCCGGTTTTCAATTCGGGCAGAAAATTCAGTTACGGATTGTTACTATCGCAGATACGGCGATCAAACTGATCACGCACAAAGCACGCGATCAAAACAGTCTCCGGAGCAGCCCGGTCCGTCTGGATGGCGAATAATATGATTATAGTGATGCGTAAAACCACGCCAAATCTCCTTCTAAGCAGAAAACATACGTGTCCTTTCTGGATGTTGTGTAGAGTCGCCACGTGGAGGCGGCGATGGCGGTGACCTAGCTGAATCCAATAGCTGTAGTTACGGGCATGATGTTGTATAACACAGCGTTAGCATCTGTGCTGGAAAATGGGATCTAAATTGAAATTGCGGAATGCCAACTTTGTTTGCATGTTGTCCAACTCATTTCCTACCCATTGACATGTAATATCGTTCTCATTTCGCAAGGTGGACTTATAAAAATCGGCCGCTTCGTGAGCAAGCCATAAAATTCATAAGCACAAAATCAATAACATGTAATGCTTGTTTAGCATCAAAAGGGCCGTTTGAAGGCGGTTCCTGGGATTTCAAAGGAACTGCTTAGCGAATGGCAGCTGCATCCACAGCCGCCTACATTGTCTTGTAATCGAGTTTGAAGCTTCGTCGAAAAGACAAGGCTGGGAGATGAAAGCAGCTGCGGAGGTGCCAGATGATGCCGATCGATCAGTGCAGAGATGCACTATAGAGGCATATGCTACAGAGATGTGAGATAGCGCGATGAGATTCGCACCACATGATGTTTTGCTTCATTTCTTGTTTACAGTAGAAATTGAAAAGGACAGCAGGGGTCATTAGAGTAATCATCCTCACGTGTTTGAAAATTTAGCCAGGGCAAAACACGCAGGGATAAATTGTTCGTGACAAGAGATCACTCAAGAAATAAATGCAGCCTGGATGTGTACAGACTGCATTTCCAGACATATTAACAGTCATGCAAAGCATTGTGAAGCTGAAGATAAGCGCGCAGTAGTTCGTTAGGCAACCTTTTTCTGTCCGTTTCCCAACTAAAGCATAACAATATATCTGAATGAAAAGGTGCTGTTTACATCACAGTAGTTTACATCAGTTGCAATCCTGCACCACAAGCATACCACATGTTTAAAGTGAGTTTTATTAAACAACAAACCTGATTTAAATCGCTCTGGGGTATTGATGGTACAGTATAGGGGGCCTGAATACATGGCCTTACCATTCAAAACATTTAGCTTCATAAACTGCAGGAATGATAGAAAAAAAAGTAAAAAAAGGGCTTGATTTGTGCAAGAAACGGCGAAATGCTGAATATCAAATAGCACTGCTATTACAAAAAAATTTATTAGTCTATAAAAGGCCGTATGCATATATATGTCCCAATATATGTCACAACTGTAGGTGCCGTAAATGATTACGAACAGCGGCAATAAAAGCAATAGGCCAGAAACAAAGTAAACAAATTGCCCTGAGATTTCGCCCGTAATTCACTATGTCACCAGGTGAGGTTTATGCAGGGTGATCTTTTATGGAACTTTTAAAAAGCGCTTGGTGGCAGGTAGCATAATTCCTGTCTGTGAGCTGGGTTACTCGAAGAAGTGGACAATACTTGCACGAGAAATGGAAACCCTTCAACTAATTAACAAAAATCCACTAATTAACGTCTCAATAAGTACTTTACTGAACCTGCAACTTACGAATTGTAGCCGGTGAGCTTTCAAGTCGAACCCACTTGAAATGATGTTCCAGGATAAAAGCTAATTTGGAAATACTCTTTCCCAAAGTGTGGAACGAAATACATGGGCGTTCCGGTTACTTTTGTGTGTGAATGCATAAAATAACGTTTCGTTAAACAAGTTGAGCAATGGTGCATTTTTTGCAGCAAGTTTGACGGCGTATATCTCCAAATTGGCGCCATTGTGGAAATTCATTCCGAATAGATACGCTTTGCAAACTCACCGGCTACAATTCGTAATTTGCAACATGTGCCGTAAAGTAACTAATGCTAAAGATAATTTGCGGAGTTTTGTTAATTAATTGAATGTGTGTTTCAATTTCTCGTGCAAGTAATGTTCGCCTTTCTGAATAATCCAGCTGAAGGACGAGAATCATCTCTAACAGGCTATTTTTAACAATTCCATAAAACTTAACAATGATCACCCTGCATTTCCCGCGCAATTCAGGCACAGCTGTTTTGTTGGTACTGCTGTTGTGATGTTAACCGCTGTCCCGGTGACATCTTGACAGTACTCCTCAGTAAGTGGAAAGTCACATAAAATTATCTTTAGAACTTACTTTCAGGAGTACAAAATGCCACAGAGACTTTCGTACTGTGCGCACGATCTACTGAGACCTTCTATTGCTGCCTCTTAGTGATCGTTGCAAAATTTTCCATATTTGTAACACAAATTCTATTCAATCGATAAGCATTCGTTCTCGTAAAGATTTGTGAAAGAACAATAAATGATACCAACATGAAATGAAGACTGGTCTTTTATTCAGGGTTGAAGTTTTAGATAATGTGCCGTTAACACTATTCGTATGCCAAAATGTGGCACAGCTGTTATAAGAAAAGAACATAAGGCATCGTAAGCGTAAGCAGAGTGTAACTTTTCTATGATTTAAAGAAATGAATGCATTTTCGCGTCCACTTCAAACACAAGCTAGGGTCCCCTGACGCGAGCTGGTGTGCGCCTCGCTTGTCTCCTGATTTTCGTCATAACTGCCAAAGAAAGTTTAACTGGAGGCCTGCTACACGTGCATCAAATTGGGCCTATCTGAAACCAGCCTGGTGACTTTGCTGCGCTCGCCTAACGAATGCAAATCTCGCTAAGTGTCTCTCACACAGCTTTCGCGGTAAAACACTCACGACGAGGAAGAAGAAACGGGTGCACCTCATTATAAGCGCGGTTCCACCATTCTCTTACCTCTCCACAGAATGCATTACGTGGAATACCTCGGGCAGCTGATATTCAAGAACCACGTCGACCCCTTACCCATATTCGACGTGGACGAGTTGGAGCTGGTGCTAAAGCGCGCAAACATCCGGCTGCCATCGCGCTACAAGCTGTCGGATCGGGAATACCAGGACGCTCTCATCAAGGTAATGCACCAACAGTCGTAACGGTTGAAGTGTAGCCAGCGGCCGCAGCAGAGTGCTCGTAGCATCGGAGTCCCGCTGTTATCGGTCCCTGCGAACGAAGGGCCACCCGCACAGCGCGGGAACCCACCGGCGCCCTTTGCGCGAGGGCAGTGAGGGTCGTCATACTTCCCCCCGCTCCTGAGGAGCTCGCACTTCACTGTCGCCTCGCTAGTGCTCGGTAAAGCAAGCACGAGTCATGGTGTCGTTCAGAAAAGCGCAGATATTTATATTTGGGGAAGGTGATGCGGATTTCTGCCTAACTAAGACCTGAGTAAGTTTCGATATACCGTGAGCCCGCATACTGCAGGATGACTTGTTGGGCTAGTTGGTTGATTAATGACATATTGTAGCGAAGTTTTGATAATCACCCTCAGTAGTCTTCCCGAGGTAGCTGGTGTGCCTGCGCTTTGGGAACCTTTTATATACTGTATCTCGCTTAGTTGTTAGCAGCGCCTGTATCGAATCCCGGCCACGGCGACCGCATTTCGATGGGGTCAAAACGCGAAAACACCCGTGTACTTATATTTAGGTGCACATTAAGGAACCCCAGGTGGTCCGAATTTCCGGAGTCCCTACTATGGTGTGCCTCGTAATCAAATTGTTGTTTTGGCACGTAAAAGTCCGTGATTCTTTTTTAAGTTTCCGCATATACCACAAGTTACTTGCCGCTTCGGTACATATGAATCGATATATGGCTCTACATTATGTTCATGTCGGTGGAAATAAACCTGTGACTTTATATGCAAGCAAATGAACCTGTACGCACTTTGGTGATGAAACTGAAGGACTATAACAACTGCTCACACGTGCACTGATTTAATTGAATGTGATTTGAGTGGGTGATGAACGGCTGCTCAGCGCTGCATATTGGAGTGGCGCCTGACACCGGCTAAAACGCCGAGATCCATACGGGTGATGGTTTGGCCTAGTTTGTTTTCCATTTTAGATTTTGTGGTACTGCGCGGATCGGGACAGGGGACACAGGAAAAAACGAGGACAAGCGCTTACTGACAACTGAAATTTTATTGCCTGCTACAAGGTGTTATATAGAAAAAAAAAACAGAGGGAAAACAACATAAATGAATCCAGAAAAGCAAGAAGGCGAGTTCGGAGATGTTCTTTTCGGCAAAAACTCATAATTCTTATCGTTTAAGAACGAGGAGCGTGGCAGAATTGAGGTTGTTCCTGCAACAAAATCTGAAATCATTATCCGCAGAAGATCAGTTTTTGATTAATAACTTCCAAGAGGTGATTCATTTCCTTAAACTTAATTAATGTCGTAAGCTTATCGCATTCTCGATCGACATTAAGGACCTTTAATACTCGCTCCCAAACAATAGGCTGTTGGAATGCATCAGTGAATGCACTGAAGATTTAGGTGAGGTTGACTTTCGTAACCGAGCAGGGTTAAGCGCGGGAAGTCACCTCAATCTGGTGCAGTTTTACCTTGAATCCACATTCATGAAATGCAATGACGAAATATATCTTCAGAACAAAGGAGTGTCCATCGGGTCTTTTATTGCGCTTTTGTTGAGCGACCTGTTTTTGACAAAATCAGACAGAGCCTTGCAGCAACTATTAGAAGGAACTAAGGTTTTGAGAACGTTCGGATACGTGGGTGACTTTTTGGTACTTTTACAGTGTGGTACCTCGGAGTTGTTTTCCGCTTCATCACAACTAGTCGGTATATTTGAAGAATGTCTATCCCCCCTGGTCTTAAAACATTAAATGCCACAAGATGATTCCCTCCGTTTCCTCGACCTCAAGCTCGTGTTTTCTAATGATCATGCTTGCTGCACATATGAGCCCCGTGCGCACAAACCACTTCTGCCCTTCTCATCAGCACACAGTAAACTATTTCAGCTTAACAGACTTAGGTGGGCTAGTTGGTTGCTGGCTTGATGGAACATGATTATAACTGCGCGTTTTGAGGACAGGACACAGAGAGAATGCATACAGGACAGTCGCCGATTAGGCGCCTGTGCTCCTTCTCTAATGCTTTAGACCGGCCCTGCCCCCATAGGCTAAATTGCACTTTTCAAGTTCAAGTTACATGCCTGAAAGCCTCGGGCTATGCTGACGGATTGCTCTTCTCAGTAGCTAGGCAATCGGCAGAAAAAGAAGGAAACCTAACAGCGAAGCCATTGTCACCGAAGAGTAGCCCACAGAGAAGGACCGTAAGGTCGCGGTGATTCTACACAAGCATAAGATCTCCCATCGACTTAAAAAAAACCGGTGAGCGATTTGGTGTACGTGTAGTGTTTTCTGCCCCACAAAAGCTTTGTTCGATATCAAGGAAAAGCACCCCCATAAAGAAACAAAAAGCCCTATGTGAAGTGAAGCACGGCAACCGTTACGTGGATTGTGTGCAGGGGGTTGTGCACAGAATCCCCTTGATATGCAATGCATGCTACGTAGGCCAGACAGGCAGGTGTCTGAACGATCGTCTGCGGGAACGATCGTCTACGACTAATGTTAAGAATAGAAAAGAAGGTTTCATAGCCCTGCATTGCAGCGCACGCGGATTTACCCCTTTGTTTGGAAAAACAAAAGTAATCTTCACACACAGGGATGACCGAACGCGCATCATCGTAGAATGGCACGTGAAGTATGCCTGTGCATAAGTAAGCCATCCCTGGCCTTATCAGGAAGGGAGATGGCATCTTTATAATGTCTATCATCTTTATTTTTTTCGTCTTGATTGTTAGTTTATATATATATATATATATATATATATATATATATATATATATATATATATATATATATATAATGTCGTTTTCCCTCTGTTTTTTTTCTATATAACACCTTATATCAGGCAATAAAGCTTAAGTTGGCAGTAAGCGCTTGTCCACGTTTTTTACTGTGTCCCCTGTCTCGCTTCGCGCTGTGCCACACAGCTGAGAACTAGTGGGGCTATACTAATCTAATTAGGAATGGCCACTAAGCTTCAACAAAGACGCTCCCTCACCGGAACAGTAATTGGCCTCCCGGGTGCAGCATTCGGTCACTACTTCCCTCATGATTCCTACCATTAACCCATGGCACTCAGCCCCCAGCAACTGCGGAGCACCTGGCCAAGGCGGCGGTAAGACCTGTAACGCAGCAGAGGGTGCTAAGAATCTCTGGACCCGGACAGGCCACCAATGGAAATTGACCCTTGCAACATTTAACGCCCAAACTCTTTCGAGTGATGCTAACTTAGTAAGACTCTTTGAGGAACTATCAGGCATTGTTTGGGATATCATTGGCCTTATAGTGAAGGTAAAAGCACTTGTAAGGCTTATATAGTATTAACGGCCACGCCCACTGCTATAGAGGATTCCCAAATAGCAAGTTATACGGGGTAGGGTTCCTAATACATAAGGACATAGCGGGCAACATTGACGAATTCTACAGCATAAATGAAAGGGCAGTAATAGTCGTAATAAAACTTAATAAGAGGTATTGATTAAAGGTTGTACAAGCCTACACTCCAACCTCCAGTCATGTTGATGATGAAGTAGATCAGTTTTACGAATGTGGAATTAGCCACATGGAAAGTCAAAACTCAGTATACTGTAGTAAAGAGCGAATTCAATGCAAAAATGGGGTAAAAGCAGGCTGGTGAACAAGCAGTTGGCAGCTACGGCGTCGGTTCTAGAAACACTAGGGGGGAGATGTAGGTAGAATTCGCGGAAAGGAATAAGCTACGAATAATGAACACCTTCTTCAGAAAACTTAGCAACAGAAAGTGGACCTTGAAAAGCCCTAATGGTGAAACAAGGAATGAAATCGATTTCATACATTCTGCCTATCCCAGCATAGTGCAGGATATAGAAGTGCTAAGCAGGTTAAAGTGCAGTGGTCATAGGTAAGTGAGGTCTGGGATTCACCTGAATTTGAAGAGAGAAAGAGTAAAATTGGTCAAGAAGAAACAGGCCAAGCTAGACGCAGTACGGATAAAAGCGGACAGATTCAGGCTGGTACTTGCAAACAAATATGAAGCCTTAGAACAGCGATATGTAGATGACATAGAGGTAATGAATGAAACCGTAGCTAGGCCGGTTTCAGAAGCAGCAATTGAAGTGGGAGGTAACGCATCAAGACAACCAGTAGGTTAGCTCTCCCAAGCAACGAAGGAACTAAAAAAGAAACGACAAAGTATGAAACAGTCCAACTCAAGAGATCAGATAGAATTCGCAGAATTGTCAAAATTGATCAAAAAGGAGAAAATAAAGGATATTAGAAATTACAACGTAAGACAGACTGAAGAAGCAGTTATATATAGACGCAGTATGAAATCAGTGAGTAGAAAACTTGGCATAGGACAAGCCAAGATGTATGCACTGAAAGATAAGCAGGGTATTATTATCAGCAATTTCGAAGATATAGTAAAAACAGCGGAATAATTCTATACTGACCTGTACAATACCCAGAGCAGCCAGGATACCTCCACTGAAAGTAATAATGAACAGGTTACAGAGGCTCCTTCTATAACTTGTGATGAAGTTAGAAGGGACTTAGAAAACATGAAACGAGGAAAGGCGGCAGGAGAAGATGGAATATTGGTCAATTTAATAAAAGATGGAGGAGACATCATGCTTGAAAAGCTTGCTGCCCTTTATACGAAATGTCTCACGACTTCAAGGGTCCCAGATTACTGGAAAAATGCCAACATTATACTAATCCACAAAAAGGGAAACTTAAAGAATTGAAAAATTAAAGGCCCATTAGCTTTCTTCCACTATTGTATCAAGTATTCACCAAGAGAATTCCCAATAGAATAAGGGCAATACTTGACTTCAGTCAACAAAGGGAACAGGCTGCCTTCAGGAAGGGATACTGTACAATGTATCACGTCCATGTAATCAATCAGGTAATCGAGAAATCTGCAGAGTACAATCAGCCTTTCTACATGGCTTTCACAGATTACTAAAATGCATTTGTTTCAGTAGAGATACCAGCAGTCATACATGCATTACATAATGAATGAGCGCAGGAGCCTTACTTAAATATCTTGGAAAATATCTGCAAAAATTTTACAGCTGTCCTAACTCTTCACAAGTATAAATATACCTATAAAGAAAGAGGTCAGACAAGAAGACACAATCTCTCCGATGCTATACACTGCGCGCTTGGAAGAAGTATTCAAGCTATCAAACTGGGAAGGCTTAGGAGTAAGGATCGACGGCGAGTATTTCAGCAACTTTCGGTTTGCAGATGACATTGTCCTGTTCAGCAACACTGGGGACGAGTTACCACAAATGATTGAGGACCTTAACATATAGAGTGTAAGAGTGGAGTTGAAGATTAATATGCAGAAGACAAAGATAATAATGAATAGCCGGGCAAGGGAACAAGAGTTCATTATCGCCAGTCAGCCTCTAGAGTCTGTGAAGGAGTACGTTTACCCCGGTTAATTAATCACACGGAGCCCTGACCATGAGAAGGAACTTCAAAGAAGAATAAAATTGGGTTGGAGGGCATACGGCAGAGATTGTCAGCTCCTGACTGGAAGCTTCAAAAGCTTCAAAAGAAGATTCAGAAAGGAAGGTGTACAATCAGTGCATTTTACCGGTGCTGACATATGTGGCAGAAACTTGGAGGCTGACGAAGAAGCGTGAGAACAAGGACCGCGCAAAGAACAATGGAACGAAGAATGCTAGGCATCACGTTAAGAGACAGGAAGAGAGCGGTTTGGATCAGAGAGCAAACGGGTATAACCGATATTCTAATGGGCATTAGGAGAAAAAAATGGAGCTGGGCAGGTCATGTAATGCGTAGCTTAGATAACCAGTGGACCATTAGGTTTACAGAATGTGTGCCGAAAGAAGGGAAGCGCAGTCGAGGACGGCAAAAGATTAGGTGGAATGATGAAATTAAGAAATTTGCAGGCGTAAGTTGGAATCGAGTGGCGCCGCAGAGGGGTAATTTGGAGATCGGAGGGAGAGGCATTCCTCCTGCAGTGGACTTAAAATAGGTTGTTGTTGTTGATGATGGTGATCGTACTGGAAGGCTGCTGAACAGTTACGCCTTACGTTTTGAGAGCAATCTTCCTCTAAGTTTCACACGAATTACTCTTTCGTATTGCTGTAATTATTATATGTTCCTTTCAGGTCATCGACACCGATGTGCCACTGGAAAGAGGCGCCGGCTGAAGCCAATGACGCAAGATTATATCAAAATCCAACGTCTTGGAGCGGAGGTGCAACACAAGAAGAAAATCAACTCTCAGTGTCCTGAAAAAAAACTTTCATTTTCCTTGTTTTCTTTTTTTAAGACTGTTTCGCTCAGAATAATTTAACTTCCTCATACCAAAGCAGAATTCTGGCGTCAGTCTACTTAAAATTTGGTGCTCATTATTGTTCAAAACCGCGTGGTGGTGGCAACACAATTGTCTGGGTTGCTTGTTAGCCTCTATGATATTTTTTTTCTGAAGGCACCGCAAAGGTCCAAAGATGAATCACACTTGATTTTCGAGGTCGCGATTTTGTAAAAAAGTGGCAGCCAAGCTAAGCCGAGCGATATCCGTGAAGGGCAGGAGCAAAATCTATGACAAGCACCGAAGCTTCGGAATCTTGAAAATGGAGGAGGAAAATCAAAAGAAAAATTTAGAAGCTGCTACTTCTTTTGCAAGATTAGCGTCAAGGCCTGAAATCTCCCAAAGAATATTAATGAGAGCATAAACTGAAGCACGGAGTACGTGTAGTAACATTCTTCGTCAAACGTTGAAGTCTTAGAAGAACACCGCCAAAAAGTCTTAAATTTCCATGCCATAACAACTCTAAAAAAGAAACAAAGCGGCTGATTGCTGCAATTTCTGATAGCATTAAATATAATTTCAATATACAGTTTTTGCATATTTATATACACCAAACATGCCTGAACCGTGTACTACAGGAAATCAGCGCTTAAGGATATATCCTTTTGCCGTGTGGAAGTTTGAGAACAAGGTTTAATGAACGATCCGGGAGCGGTAGAGGGAGTGAGAGAGAGGAAATAAGAGATAAGCGGCAGAGAGGTAAACCAGATTAACTGTTTAGTTGAGTTCCTTACTCTGAGCTGAATGGTAAAGGAAATAAAATATCAGAAAAAGAGAGAAAAGAAACTGCCCGCATAAACGCGATCAAGGCGATTGAGAATTATTAGTCTTTTACACAGTTCCGATGCCTTTAAAAACAGACCGGTGTTTTTCAAAGCAACTCCGGCTGGTACAGGATGGTACTATAGGTTTCAAGAATTCTACTTTCCGTAAGTTGACAGTTTTCAAGTTTGTCGAGAGTAGCACAGAACGCTGTACTTTGTGCACTGAGACGAGAACATTCACAAAGAATGTGCGCCAATCGTCTCCTGCCACTCATAAACTTCACATTCGGGACTTCTGGCCATTCCTGTTACGAAGGATTAGGTATTTGTGGTTGCTACTTTAGTATTGTCGGTGGCATGGTTGGTTCCGATTGGCGATCAAGAAAGCGAGTAGAAAAACAAGGGGTGGTTTCGAAACTCAAACACTCATTCTAGAAATGCACGACCTGTTTGTAAGTTGATAAATCGGTGACTAGTCACGGCGCATGAAAAGTTATCAAACCGCATTTGCAGCTCAACGGAAGTGCTTCAAAAAATGCAAAATAGTGCCTTTACTTTGAGATATTGGCCACTTTGTGAGAGGCTCCGTCCTGTCGAGACTGGCGGCGTTATCACAGTTTCGTCTCCTGAGAAACCGGTGAATCGTAAGTTAATTCTGCACGGTATAGTTGAGTTACAAAAGTTGGATGTTTTTACGGGTGGACGATTTGACGTAGGTACTGTCCAATGCATTGCAACAACGGCAGCTGGCTCATAAAGAAAACAATGCTGTCAGTGAAATTTCATACGACGCTATCGCCCCTGATTATGACCTGTCCACTACAAACTAGGAGAAACATATTAGCGCAAGCTATTCTTGCGCAAACCGGTTAGAGCGGTTTTTGTTTGATTTGGTATGCCGCAGCTTTCTGCCACCAATAGCTTGGCATTTCTTATTATGCTTTGCAATAGGACATGAGCAATGAAAGTTATATTTATCAAGAACTTCACATCTGCAAGGCATGCCATCTGAGCCAAAGATACCACTAGAGCTCGCAAGGCTCGCACGAACTGCCGGTATGTATCAATAAAGGCTAAGGCCAGATTATGACAGACGGCCATGAACTGTTCGTTTGCATAGGGAGTGGGCAGTTCGCGCGATTTCCAAGCGCGCGACGTGTGGCACAGTATGGGCATTGTTCATATTTCCGCACAGATCAATGTCGCAACGCAGCGCACCATGGGTAACGCCTTAATTATAGAGGAGCATCGCCATTGCGCAAAGTGCCTTGCTTTTTGTGCAAGGTCATCACAGCAATACGGCAATAAAAAAAAAGAAAACAGTGCCTGCTCGGTACGGGCCAAAGCAGTAATGTCTGCTGTCCAGGAACACTTGCCGAGGAAAGCTGCGCCTGTAGATTTAACAGGCACGATGCTCAAGCCGGTGCTGCAGTGCTGAAGTGTTCGTAAGGAAGGCAACAAGCTGTGTGTGCCTGCTTGCATTAGCGCTGTGCTTGTTGTGAACGTCGTTAAACGGGCAAAGAAGAGTAACATTTATTCTGCTTACACTAACCAAATATTCTTTAAAGGGCCTATGTAGTAGTACATTTGTTTGGCGGAAAAAGGTTCGTCACTAGCGATGCAAATGAACATGAAACTTGCCATTCTGATCAAAAGTGAAAAAACGGGCGAGTTGGTATTGAAGCATGGCTAAATTCAGAGCACAAACTACTGGGGCACAAGCTAAGGAACAAGAAAAGACAGGAGACAGCGCCGTGTCCTGTCTTTTCTTGTGCCTTGGCTTGTGTCCCAGTAGTTCGTGCTCTGAATTTAGCCATGCTTCCAGTCTTCAGTTTCGCGCATATACAGCCGGGCCACTGCGTCAGTGTGAGGCCACAGAATTTAAGCGATTATTGCGTGGTACACTCTAAGAACAGTTTACACCCTTTGGAGTGCCCCTTCTGCCACACATCAACAATCGTCATCTGCCTTGATGCGTTTCCTTTCTTTAACGATGCGAGCCCGGTACTTTCCAGTAACGAAATACTAAATATATGTTCGCCAAGAGAAACTCGAAGCAGAAAAGATGTGTGTTTGGGGAAGGAAAGTGAGAAAAAAACTAAGGCAGCAGTACATCTTGTAGCCAGGATACTGCATCGCCGTCTCTGTACGTAACCACGGCTGTGAATGGTATGAGAACTTTCTTGCCATCTCGAAGCAGAGCACCGCTGTTAGAGCTGTGCAAAGCAGTCTTGGGGCAGAATTTGAGTCAATTGAACATTTTCATCAGCACCAGTGCAAGGCTTCTCGCCACGTGAAGCTGTGTTATTAGGTCTCGGCACGGGCTTTGGCACTTATATCAGCCTTATTCATGGTTCAGAAGTCTGCTAAATGCCTGCATCGGCTGGACAAAATATAACATGCTTGCTTCCTTCCTTGCTACAGACCTGAGCTATAAGCAGTTGCAATTTATGTTATCCAGTAGAAGGATTCGGGTAGCATGAAATATCAGAGATACTATATATGTCCCACATGATTTACCAGTGGTCCAGTTGCATATACATGAAGCAAAGGGAAAACTAAATGCTTACGTATAGTAAGGCGTGGAGGCTACGCACAACCCAGGGGGAAAGAAGGGTCCCGTTCCATTAACTTATACCCCAGAATGCAAAAAATTGTTCCATTTCTTCACAATCAACGTGAAAATTTACGCTACACGCTAATTCCAACTACGGTCCCTTGGCTTCCATCCGTTCGTCTTGTAATGCGCTGAGTACAACTGAATAGAACTAATAACACGACAGGATACACCAGGAAAAAAAAGAAATAACGTACCAGCCAGGGTGGCGTCGTGGCTTTGGCATTGTGCAGCTAAACCCGTGGTCGCGGGATCAAATCCCAGCCACGGCGGCTGCATTTAGGTGAGGGCGAAATGCAAGAATGCCGATGTCCCGTGCAGTGGGGGCTCGTTATAGATATCCAGGTGGCAAAAAATTAATCCGCAGTCCCCCACTTTTTTTTCGCAGCAGACAAAGACGACAAAGAGCCACCACAACTAGCCCAATGTCTCGCTTTATTCTTTCCCGATGACTTAATAACAATAGCACCACTAAAACAGTGGCGAGGGGCACGCGCAGGTCATGTATGGTACTTTGTAACGCTACAGCGCGCGGTCGCTGCTAGCGTTACCGGCATCGCTGCATCGCCACGACGGGATCCATGCTCCACCTTCAAAGCCACAACAGCCCCACTGCCCACACACGCATACAAGAAGAGCCGTGACGCAGTGCAGACCTCGCGATGCACTGCTCCTTCCGTTCCCGTTTCTCGTCTGCTTCTGGTTGTCTTGATTAAACTGCATCCACTGTTCGCGCCTCCGAAGCCCGCCGGAAGAGGCCCTGGAAAGGAAGCCTCGCCTCATCGAGGCATATGCGCGTAGTTTATTGTTTCACCCTTGTCATTAAGGCAGGCCGAAACGGTACAGCGAGATCAAGTTTATTTGGTTTGTCCAAACTCTAGCCAAGACGATTACTTATAGTGCCTGACACAAATATGGCGAGTTGAAACCGATAACTGCAGATAATCTTTGATTGCAATCAACTTGTAGACGTAATAAGCACCGATTACCTTACTTAACTGTTATTTATGTATATATATATATATATATAGGTGGCCATCCCGGGCCACGTTTGCACCCCTTCCATACTATATTGCTTTACAACGGCATATACTTCTTTAAGATTTAGACATTATGCGAAAAAGTCTTCTTTCTTTCTATGACGTTTTCTTAATTAACACCTAACTTGCAAAATAATTTCGGCCGAATTGTTTCGGAGTTTTTCAGTTTATCTAGCGTTGTCCGAATAGAAATCTTTTTTAAATGGAATGCCAATATTCGAGAAAGACGACCTTCGAATATCCAATTCAATACGAAATGTTTTCAACTTCCTCACCTCAAGGTTGTATGTAAAACCCTCAGATAAAAGAAACAAACAAAGAGGAGAAAGTAATAAAAAGAAAAGAAAAACAAACATACAAACAAACAAACAGACAAACAAGGTAACTGCACGGTCTCAACGTTATTTGACGCTGTTAACAACTCTATGTCCGGTAAACTGACAATCCCTTAAATACACACAACACATTGATGTTGAGCGTACACAGTCTATCACTAAAAATAACAGTAATAAAACAAAGGAAGCGTATTACCTCAGGATATGTACGTAGTGTATTTTTACTTTTTAAGGAGATAAGTGTAATACTACAGCGGCGTACAGTGTTTTAAAGCATGAAAATATAATCAAATTGGGCAAGTAATGAAGGATTATGGCTAAACTGAGACAACAAATTCGCAGGTTGCCGAAGGGGGGGCATGAATAGTTAGCGACAGCAAACTACTGTGCCGAGATGATCTCATCCATGCGTTCGCTCAGAAACTAATGCATCTACGCAACATATCATTTGGAACAGTCTCTACTTGCATAGTTCTTTCTTTCTGTAGACTGCAAGTATAATTGTTATTCATTAGAATATTTGATCAGAATCAAACATTTGACACTTTCGAATGGTGAATTGCGCGAATGAACATTTAGAATATTTTCACGTGCCTTCTTTTAACCAAAATTTACAAGCCTCTTTATCGTTACTAGAAACGTCCATTTTTGCGAACTGGTATCTTGAAATCATTAGAGAAGTAATACCGCGAAAGCACAACAAAATTAAAGAGGTGCTGTATTCGTAGTACACCAAGAAGAATGCGTGTTTTTTCTATGTCAACTGATTGCAATGGAGTGCCGTAAGTTACTGCATTTACAATTCGTTTCTTGATGTCATAGTCTAAGCTAGTGCCATATAATGTTATCGCATACATTAATACAGATTCAACTAAGTCTTTGTATATGGTTATACGGAAATTAAGTGGGGTTTCCCTCGCAGATTGTACATCATTGCCGCAACGGCCCTTATCCTTTTAGATATATAGGCAACATGTTCAGTCCATGTAACGTGTCAATCAAAAAGAACACCCAGGCACTTAGTAACTGGTTCGTACCCTAAAACCAGGCGCCTACAAAGGGAACACATCAAATGGTGCAGGTATAAAGGCAGCTGTACAGAAACATTCTTGTGCGGGCTTCTGAAACATAGTAGCTCTGTCTGTTTTTAGGATTTACAAATATTGCATTTCCTAAAAACCAGTCTAGTACTTTGCTAATCTCGTGCTGAAAGGTTTGATTCTCTACTTAATATTCAGATACCTCTAGAGCAAGTGCTGTATCGTCTACATATTAAGACAGCTTCCAATCAGTTTTTTTAATAGACCCAGATCAGATACATATATGTTGAAAAGTAACGGCCCGAACGTGCTGCCTTGTGGTACCCCATAATTTATTGGTTCAAAGTCGCCATAAACATCACCAAGTCTTACATACTGTAATCTATATTTAAAGTAAAACTCATTTCGAAAGCCGAAGCAGTTTTAACTTTTCCACCAAAATATTGTGGTCTATTGTATCAAATGCTTTGGTCAGGTATAAGAATAGTGCTAGTGCTACGTGGTTATATTCTAATGCATTGTTGATAAAATCCGCAAAGTCTTCAAGCAGTGAAACCGAATTCTTCTTCATTGTGAATCCAAACTGTGCTGTGTTATTTAAAGAAAACTTGTCGCAGAATGATTGCATGGTATACGCAATGTGTTTTTCAATTATATGAGCTAAGGAAGGTGAAATTGCGATTGGCTGTAGTTTGCGCACTCTGACTTTTTGCCATTCTAATATAATGGTCTTTCAATGAATAACTTTAGTTCATCTGGTATTTCACTCGTTTTGAATATTCCATTTAGTACTTTGAGAATAACTTCCTTCAGCCTATTAAAGTTGTACAACAGATCTCTAAAGCGAATTTTATCATACCCAGGTGGTTTGTCCCTTTTCATCTGGCGCATTATAGCATATAGGTCAGATTCAGAAATAGGCGGCAAATACGCACAGCCACATTTCGGCCGATACGTGGTATCTTGACGGCTAGGTCAGCTGGTATACCCCCCAGGTAAACGAGAATTGCGTCACCAGCGCCAATTTCTCCCCTGGTGCCTGGTAGGCAAAACTCGGAGAGTGAAAAACAAAGAAAAAATGAAGCCTGCTTCCGTGGCAGTGGTTTTGTTGATGCGCGAGAGGGAAACGTCATGCCACTTGCCGTCTGCTATGCGCTCGGTGAGCACACGACTTTCTCTGCTGGCGCCAACGAAAACCAGAATCGCCTGCATTAATTTTTTTCAAATTTGTTTTCAAGACTTTTCGGCTTCTAATTTCTTTTTCTTACTCAACATATGTGCATCCCAACTGAGGGAGAACTTACCTTTTTCTGTTCAAGATTCGTGAGCCAGCATACCATGCCACGCCGCTATTTTGTTTCGGCAAAACATAAGTAGGCAGAAAAATGTGCTTTATTCACTGTTTTTATCAGCAACATATCGCACGTCAAGGCATTCAATAGTCAATACAATAATGTAGAGCTGATCATCTCATTAGTCAGTACAAATGGGCGCATTCTGCACCACGATCATACATACGTAAGACAGCTTCCTACAATCTCTCAGACAGAAAATTGCTACAGAGGCCATGTTTGTTTGGTGTGCACAACACAACTCTACCAAATAAATTTTTGTCGCAACAGTTATTTGTGAATAATAAAAAACATTATCAAGAGCAGCAGATCCACATTTTTCGCATGCCAGTAACAAAAACTTCCTTTTTTATTCCATGCAACGGGTATACTTGATAGTCCAACAAAATGCTATAATTAGTAAATTTTCTGCATAGCTCTCCTTATGCTAGTGTGCCGATAAATATCCAGCAAATTATATTGAAAATGTCTATGGTCTTTTTTCATATGTGGTTTTGTTTCGCAGTACAACATGTAAAACCACTAGAGCTTCATTTAGAGCTGTAACATTGCGAACAGCTTATCAGCACGAAATTCCTCGCGAGCATATTGGAGATGTTTCTTAAAACGTGTAATGCGCTTAGTTTGTTCTATCGTCATCAAGGCATAAAGAGCACAGTTACAAGACAATAACAACAAATTGTGCTAACTTTTTCTGTTGAGAAACAGTAAATGCAGGAGAAGAGTGTGTCAATCGGCGGTTCATCGTCAGTACAGGTTGGGCAAGGACATAGTGATGCACAAAGGTATTATTGAACACGTAGCTTCGGGGCATTTTCTAAATGCAACGCAAGTCGGCAGCTTTCAATGCATCAGGGCAACCTGCTCAGAACAATTCTCTTCTTAATGGTTTTGAAGAGCTTCTTCGAATACACTGAATGTACATTACGCAATTCCTTTAACAGAGCCTATAGGCTCAGTTTCGTGCGACTTGTTTGAAGCATAGGGCAGGTGTTAGAGCTATATTACGAGTTTCATCATTGACTGGAGGTCATCCATCGCGAGAATTTTGGTGTCGACGCAAGGAGGCCAAATCCTTTCAACTTTTCTAGAACACTCGTTTCTGGCACTGCCTGCTTTCTTTGCTTATTAAGATTATTCGTGACTTTGCCGAAAAGAGACCCCTCCTCCGCCATTTTTGCTATATTAATGAAACCACTGAAGAGTGTTGAGACACATTATTACTTGCACAACTTCACTACAGTAATCTCAAGAAGATTCTAACATCCCAATATCCATGTATGACAGCTATGCAATAATATTTGAATAGGAGGCTGCAAGTGGGGGTGGGGTCAATGACTGTCTGCAGAAATACGTTGCATGATGTTTATGGAAATATTGAAATATGCCGAAATACCTTGCAAAGATAGGCTAATCAGGAGACCGCCCAAGAGCTATCGGAATCACAAGAATAGTAAAATATCAGTAAGAAATTGTCTCTTAATTTTGAAGCGTTTCGAGCTTTCTTTTTGCAGCGGGTTTACTCTCAAGCTGTGTTTTGAGATCCAGATTTATGTCATTTATGTGCAGCATAAGCCACACATAGCAGAAATGCTTCAGCAGGCCTATGCGGCACTTATTAAAGGAAAAGATTTATAGTACACTGCTGTTTAGCTTATCTTTCAGTGCAGTGGACACACCGCACAATTGCACAACCACGCCAACGGGCTCTGGAAAACATTTATCCCTGTCCTTCTATTCCTCTTGCGATAATGGAGTCTCACCTGGCACTGCAAGAGTTAGTAGAACTGTGGGCTCACATGATACATCAATTTCTCTAGTGATTCCCTCGTGGCAATCGTTCGGCAGCACTTTAACTTCGCTGACTTGCGACACCTTTCTGTATCATTCCTCAGTCGGATGATGACGCCTGCGGTGTCTGATGAGTACACTTTCTGCATTTGGCCTCGCTGCGGCGGTGTAGAACATGCAAAGACAGATACATCATCAGAACATCTTGTTAGGCTAGTCGTAATATTTTCGGCAAGTTGCACGCTGCGTAAAAGAACACTACACGCAGGCACACAAGACAAGCGCACAGTCCTGTTTAGGCTTTAGTGCCATGTTCCACTGTAAAGAGAATTCCATTGGCAACACATGCGTGCCAAATGACATCACTTGATATTTATGGAAGCACGACATGAATACCCCATTCATTATTAAATTTCATGCGCATGTTAAAAAACAGAACTGTTTTCCTAAAATAGTACTTTTAATCAGTGTAGGTTAGTTCTCATTATATTTGGCTGCAGAATTTCAAGCAGAAATACGCCCCCAAAATTTAATAAACAAAGTTCCAAGCTTTCGTGAGATTCGCCCATTTGCATCTCACTAAAGGCGTATCACATATTCCAGCGACATCCCATACACCAGGGAGAGGCCGACTTCGATAACCGAAGGCATTTGCTATGGATACCGGCACACTGGATTGAGCATCCCCAACGAAGCGGCTCACCGCGTTGCTCGAGGCCTCACTTACCGAGCATCATCGGAGGATGAGCCCCCGCGGGGTACTGCAAACGCCTGGGCGTGGGAGGATCGTATGACCAGGTTCCACGACATCACGACACACTACCAGTTACAAAGACGCGTATACCCACTTCCTCACGCTAGGTCAGACAGGACGCAAGCAACACACTTCAGACAATTACAAACGGATTCTTAGAGAAACCCCATACTCATACACGCCATGTATCCAGACATGTACACTACAAACAGATGCACATCGTGTGGTGAGGTTGCCACACTTGATCACATGTTATGGGAGTGTCAGGACATAACAAACAAGTCGGGCAGTGCCGACCCCTCCGTCTCTTCCACCACCAGCCTCCGCTCGCGCTGGAAGACCGCACGGCTCAGCTCGAACCTGACAGCACAACTCTGGGCCGTCCAGCGAACCGAGGAAGCCGCTTCGAGACAAGGTCTCGGAACCGTGTGCGAGGTGGGTGCCCAGACCTACTAAAATGACGCCGGACTCGAATCTTATTGATTTGAAAATAAAGTTTGCGTTCTTCTTCCAAGCTTTAGTGCTGCTATATATCCATGTAACATGTTAAGCTTTGCTGGTTTCTCAATAGCTGGCTGAGAATACTAGGCATCAGTTTTAGAAGCAGTTTTCTTGACCGATGAAAGTTTTTTATTCATCTTGATAAGGATTAGGCAATTTAGCGTTTTATTTACTGTGGCTTGATTTTTCTGCAAGATACACATAAGAGCAATAGTTTAAAGCTGCTGGGCAACTCAGCATTTTAATTGTTACTCCAGAAGAGTTTCTGCTATAAATCGACAAACCAAGCTTAGGGAGAAGACGGGAGGGCGCGGCAAAAAATGTCTTCGCCGTGTCGTATGCTGTAGCGCCAAGCGCGGCAAGACTTTTTACGGACGTGAATTCGCTCATTGTCAACGAAAACTCTTCGGCTTTTTAGTTTAGAATATAATCTTTGTTTGTTATGTCCTGACACTCCCATAACATGTGATCAAGTGTGGCAACCTCACCACACGATGTGCAACTGTTTGTAGTGCACATGTCTGGATACATGGCGTGCATGAGTACGGGGTTTCTCTAAGAATCCGTTTGTAATTGTCTGAAGTGCGTCCCGTCTAACCTAGCGTGAGGAAATGGGTATACGCGTCTTCGTTACTGGTAGTGTGTCGCGATGTCGTGGAACCTGGTCATACGATCCTTCCACGCCCAGACGTTTGCAGTACCCCGCGGGGGCTCTTCCTCCGATGATGCTGGGTAAGTGAGGCCTCGAGCAACGTGGTGAGCCGCTTCATTGGGGATGCTCAATCCAGTGTGCCGGGATCCATAGAAAATGCCTTCGGTTATCGAAGTCGGCCTCTCCCTGGTGTATGGGAGACTCTTCGGCTTTTTAGTTTAGCCTATAATCGGGAGCATCGCACACCGCAGACGATCAAGCGATAACGAGCAACTGACAAGCACGCGCTTTCTTCGCAAACGAAGAGCAAATTTCGGTGCGTAAAGTCACAGGGCACCCGGCGCCGTAGCAAACGGCGAGCAAAAGACAGCGCTCGCCGTGCTCATGACACTTGCGCCGTCCCCTGTCAAGTGGTTTTTGTACGAAAATAATGAACTACAGAAGCACAGATTGGCAACGATTAATAACTTATTTTCCTTACCTTCATCGATCAGGGACCGCTCTTCCACGCCAACAGTCGGCACAGCTGACCATGACAGGGTCGGCGTAGTCCCGTCCTCTGAAGTGGCCCGAGCAGAGGCGGTAGCCGTGGTACATCTGATCCCATGTCAGCCCCGCCAGGGCTCCCTATTCATCGTAATTTCGCCATGTGTCACATCTGAAAAATTCAGTGGCTATGGTGTTGAGCTGCTGAGCACGAGGAGGAGGAGGAGTAGATTTTAATGGAGAGAAAGGAGGAGAGGTCGGCCTGGAGAGCGTGTCTCTAGCCTGCTACTCCTCACTGGGGAATGGGGAAGTGGGAAATACAGGGAAAGGTAGGTGGCGGATGATTATGATATGGTACAATGAGATACTATATACACGTTGGCCAATATGCGGATGCGCACTGGAGACGCAATACACTAAGAGTAATCTTGTCCATACAAAAAGTAATCTTGCCACAAATAGTTTTTGCGCAAACACATTTCGCACTGACTACACGTCTCACAGCTTCTAGAGGCGATCGTCTAAACCAGTCTCACTTAAAAAATTCAAAAGTGCTTTTATGGCACGTTGGGCACAGTCAACACTCCTCCACGCGCCCAAAACCTTTTCTTCTGAAAAGGGGCGGGAGTCCAAGCTGTCAACTGTAGATTTGAGTTTTCATCGTTCGGCCGCATATTGAGGGCACACGCAAAGTACGTGAGCTATTGTCTCGAGAGTGTGACAGACGCTACATTCAGGGTCCCGTGTTTGTCCAATCTTGTGAAGGTATCGATTGGTGCATGCCACACCCAGCCGTAATCGATGAATGAGCGTTTCCTGGCTTCTCCGCAACCGAAGTGGATGCCGGAATTGTAATCCAGCGTCAAGTCTATGGAGGCGCTCTTGTCGATGTTCGGGGTTGTCCCAATGTTGCGCCGTAGAAGTTTTAAGGGAGGTATGGAGCAAGGCGTTAATGTCATACCGGGAAAAATGAATTTGTATAATAGTTCCGTCAGTGTGTGCCTGTTTTGCTTCTGCGTCAGCCTGTTCGTTTCCAGCTATTCCACAATGGCCAGGAATCCACTGCAGCACGATGGTATGTCCGGAATGAGACGCCTCAGCAAGCAGATACATGATGTCATAAACCAGGGGACTATATGCGGTTCTGTCACTCATATAAGTGCTGATGAGTTGCAGTGCTGGTTTTGAGTCGCAGAACACTGTCCACTTCTCGAGACTTTGTTGCCGTATGCAGCGAACTGCTTCTCGAACTCCGGTCAACTCAGCTGCTGTAGACGACGTCCTGTGTCCTATCTTGAACCGTTGTGCGATCCCCATTCCTGGCACAGTGTAGGCCGCCGCGGAAGAGGTCTGTGTCACAGAACCATCTGTAAAAATATGTTCGTAATATCCATACATGTAAGTAATGTATGATAGCGCGAAATGCTTGAGGCCAGCAAGCGGCATCTTCGACTTCTTCGTTATTCCAGGGATTGAGAGCCTCACCGTTGGCTTTGCCAATGTCCAGAGTGGAACGTCGGGTATGTCATACGGTTCGAAGTCCGACGGCAATAAGTCTTGCTGCGACAATACGGCTTTTGAGTAGGCGGACACAGGCCGTACGCTTGTGACGTTCGTGAGTGGATGGTTCCTGTGTCTAGTCAGTACCCTTAGATGCACTCGCAATGGCTCATGTTGCAGATAAACTCGAGCTGGCCACGCACGTGCCTCTGCAATAGTGCCCCAAGTAGACGCACATCGTGGTAGTCCTAGGCAAATTCTCAGTGCGCGAGCCTGAGCACTTTCAAGTGTGCGTACAGCAGTTGTACTAACCCGAGAAAGTACAGGCGCACTGTAGCGGAAGTAGCCAACAAAAAGTGCCTGGTAGAGCTGCAGAAGAGATGACTTGGATGGCCCCCATGATTTTCCAGACATATGCCGAATGATCTGAGTAAAGCTGTCTAGCTTTTTTCTTAATCCTGAGAGGTGCTTCGACCAAGATAAGTCACGGCCGATGATGACTCAGAGAAACTTGTAGTGGGTTACTGAAGGTATAATCTTCCCATCAATCATAACGGGGTAGCAGGCCATTGACTTTCGTGTAAATGCCATGGTTGCACTTTTTTCCGGTGAGAGCTGCAGTCCGCGACTGTTTAGGTATGTCGACGTTATTGACACCGCGCGCTGCAGCTTCGTTTGCACTTGTAAGCGCGTTAAGCTCGTGGTCCATATACAGATGTCGTCTGCATACACGAAGTCGCAGGATCGAATCCTGGCCGCGGCGGCCGCATATCGATGGGGGCGAAATGCGGAAACACCCGTGCACTTAAATTTAGGTGCACCTTAAAGAACCCCAGATGGTTGAAATTTCCGGAGTCGTCCACTACGGCGTGCCTCATAATCAGAAAGTGATTTTGGCACGTTAAAGCCCATAATTTAATCTTTTTTAACATCTCAAAAACGGGCAAAATACCGCGCAGTCCTCATCAAAGAACTCTTAAAAGCAAAACCAAAGTTGAGAGTATGAATAAGCGACTGGAAATTCTGCCCTTCCAGGGACAGGTTGAAAAGTGAAGCGAACCTATGTTGTTACGTAGGTAACTCGAGCTTCATCTTGTAATTCAAAACCCAAACGGACACTGCGACGTAATTGATTTTTTTTTACTTCTGCCTTGTTCATGACCCTTCAAAGGTGATAGTGTAATTACAAAAAAACTAGTCACCGGAATACTATGCAGCAAGAATTCAAATACCTTTGGCAGATAAAAATTGCAGGTTTTCTCCTCGTGCAAAAAATGAAGAGCGACCACCAACATATACCGAAGCGACATTTCCGTCTGCGCGTCAGATAACATCAATCGGGCAAGGAGCGTCAGTTTGTTACAACACTGCAGAAAAACCAAAAAAATATATTCACTTGAAAACAAGCACCGAAGATCTTTCGTTTCGTCCAATAGCATTTTTTTTTTATAAGCACGGCGCTTGTTCCTTCATAACGACTGCAGAAAAATTGTGCTTACTTCTCTTCCGCTGGGAAACAGAAAAATGTCGCTCCTTGCGTTGCTCCCCGAGTTGCCACATCACACAGCCACGCAGCAAGCCTTGTATCCTTTCCTCAGTTTTTTTTCGACATTGCCAGGACATTCGAAAACACAGAAAGGAAGTTTTAAACTGCAGAGCCTTCGAAAAAACGTACACGTGCATAGACGAAGAGAATGGAAGCCGAAGCGATAAGAGCGAGAGCCCGCCCGTTGGCGCAACAAATGAAGCGGCGAAATGAGGATATAAGACGCCGAAAAAGAAAACAGCCAAAAACACGTTTTATTTCGGCGCATTATTGCATCACTTCACTGTATTGTAATGTAGTTTGAAAAAGTGAAGCCACATGTACAAAAGTTACTCAATTTTCCTTTGGCTACCAGTGTCATGGCGACACTTTATTGCCAATACCGAAATAAGCCCCACTGTCCACCCACTGGTATCTTTATGAGGGTTCATACGGTCTCAGTTCTTCTGCTACGCTTTCGAAGGTCGTATTGAATTTATCGAATAAGGTGGGGAAATCTTCCCTGGGAAAGTATTTTGTTACTGCGTCTTCAATAGACGCCTTCTCGGGTCTGTCCATCAATTCGTTCTCCATTTCCCAAGTTTTTTTGCTATTACTTTTTTAAAGCAAACTGCCACATGAGGTACGTTCGTTTTGCTCGTAGAATTTTCGCGGTTACAAGGTTTCTTAATGATCTCTATTCATCCCTGTATGAAAAATTTTCTGGGTCTTTTTTGCAATTTTTCCCAAGTTTCATCTTTCAGATAACATAAATGATCTAGCTCTTCAGGCATCCATTTATTGTCAGCGTTCCTTATTTTAATGCTTACTCGTTGCGCTGACTTGAGATAAATATTTTGCGATCTTTCTGTTATCTTCTTGTACAAATTTATGCGACCAAGTCTTAACAGGAACCTCCAATCAAAATTTTGAGTATACTTATATGCTACACTCTCAGACAAAGGTACACCCTTTGGGGTGTACATCTGCCACACAACAATAATCGTCATCTGCCTTGCTTGCGTTTCCTTTCTTGAAAACGCCACGCCCACTACTTTCCTATAGGGAGTACTTGTCATGCTGATAACGCGCATGCTGTTCGTTACTGGGAAGTACCGGGCTCGCAGTGTTAAAGAAAGGAAATGCGGACAAGCCAGATGACGTTTATTGTTGTGTGGCAAGATACAAAACTAAGGGTGTAATCTTGTTTTAGAGCGCGCGTTGTTATCTAATACCTCTTTTGTAATAATGTGACCGTCACAAATTTCAGTGTGTTTATCCGTCATCACCACAATCGACACAGAGTAATGGTGCGCCAATTTTTGTTTTACGATACTAGAAACATAGCATTCATTTGCAAATCGAACCGTAATGTGCTCAATGCAGAATCTTGTAATTTTCGAGCCACAATATCCCTCTCTAGCGAAATCTTTATTACATTTTCTAGGCC
This sequence comes from Dermacentor variabilis, assembly GCF_050947875.1. Lineage (NCBI taxonomy): Eukaryota > Metazoa > Arthropoda > Arachnida > Ixodida > Ixodidae > Dermacentor > Dermacentor variabilis. The sequence continues at coordinate 270,599,857 of NC_134568.1, read as the reverse complement.
AAATCCTGCTAATAAATTTGATAATTCGTTACAACTCGACTAGATTCCTTAATTTTGTCTATTTTAATGCCTCCAACTAAAAGTAACCGCGCTTCATTCTATGTTTTTTAAAAAGGTATGCTTAGTTCGTCTAGAAAACCACTGATGTCCTTGTTAGGACTACTATATGTCGCACATAACGTATAATCCACATCTTGGCTCTTTATAGAAAGTCCCCCTACTTCTACATCCTTAAAGCTTACTTCTATATTATTCGATATCCAGTCATCATGAATGAACACAACACTTCCACCTTTCCTAATATCCCTGCACCACGCATACCTAATATAACCATTCAGGGTATATATATTTACCAAAAACATGTCTCCATTAACTTCACTCGTAAGAACTGCTCGTTCTAGACGTGAACATAATTCATCCCATCTTTTTTTAAACTGCGTCATATATATGTACCAGATTTAGATTTATTTGCTGCCCTTCGTCCGCTATCTTATCATTTACAAGAGCGTTTTAGTCACTAAGTTGTGGAATGTACCCATTACGTTATGTAGATAAGATCCCTTACTGTCATGACGTGCTTTTTCGGCACTCCTTCAGTTTTTATGATTAGTCTTCGCCCGTTCTGTGTTGAAACTTACTGGTAGCCTTTCTGTTTAGTGAGCTGTCGGCATCGTCAAAATAGGTGCTTCTGGTTCCTTGCGATGTTGGCATTGATGAGAATGTTGTCATGCTCTGACATTTCTCTTTTTGATAGCCAAGTGTCCCTAGTCTTTTAGTCTCTGAAGCGAACAATGATTAACGCAATTCTGTCAGCCCATGCTCGTAGTCGATGCGCCGCTTGAACTTCTTTGTATTTCGGTATCGGCAACAGTAGCCTGGAGCTAAATTCTGTCAACGTACGATGTATATTTTCGTTAGGCGCCTCACGAAATTCGACGTATTTCAATGTTCCTACGCCTCGAGTACACTTCCATTGTTTCACAGTGTCTTTGAACAGAACTATTACGCTTACTGTCCCAGCTAATTTTTCTGTTAGCCCTTCCGATGTTTTTTCCTCTTCTCTATCTGCGTGACATGATTAACAACCTTAGTCAGAAGCTCCTCGTAGTTAGCAGAAAACATTTCAACTGCCTTGTCGATAGCTTCAGTTAAATTTCATTGTTCATCAAGTTTCTTTTACAGACTTTACAATCTGACCAAAACTGCGCCAAGGTTTCGACTTAAAACATCGACCAGTATGCTCGATTTCTTTCGCTCATTCGCATTTTCCTTTTCATGCTCATCAGAGCCGGCATCAGACTCTTGGGATTCTTTTCGTTTGCATTCATCACATTTCCACGCAAACAAAACGCTGGGTACCATAGTATTCAAAGCGCGCCTCGATATTCCGGAGCACTTCCCAGCATGGTACATGCTACAACACTCACTCGATGTCATACTCTGTTGGAATTTGCCGACATTTTTCCAACATGAAAAGCAATTCTGCGCAGCCATAGGAACAAAGCAAGGCACGATGCAGTCCAGTGGAGCACACAATGGTGTTACGAAAACTGGCTCTCACCTAAGACCAACAAAAAACACGGTTAGAACCGCATTCAATGCTCCACCGGACCCTGCAGCCTGGCCTCCCATGCCTCTTCTTTTTTACGCAGCTTGTTGCCCCCGCATCCGTGACGTAACCGCTGCATGCAGCCCCCGCGATGAACTGTCCTTTTCTTTGGTGCAAATCATGGTTTTCTGCTCAGGGATTCCGTTCAGCTGTTCCACGTACGCAGCAGGCAGGAACCGGGCACGCAGACGGCTAAGACCAGCAAAAAACACGTTTAGAACCGCATTCGATGATCCACCGGAATGCCGCCTGGCCTCCCATGCATCTTACTTTTTAGGCAGCTCGTTGTACCTGTGTCCGTGACGTAACCGCTGCGTGCTGCCCCCGCGATGAGCTGTCCTTCGGCGCAAATCCTAGTTTTCTGCGCCGGGATTTCGTTCAGCTGTTCCACGTACGCAGCAGGCAGGGACCGGGCACGCAGACGGCTAAGACCAACAAAAAACACGGTTAGAACTACATTGGATGATCCACATGAATGTGTCCTGGCCTCCCATGCATCTTCATTTTTGTGCAGCTCGTTGCCCCCATGTCTGTGACGTTACCGCTGCGTGCCGCCCCCGCGATGAGCTGTCTTTTCCTTCGGCGCAAATCATGGTTTTCTGCTCAAGGATTCCGTTCAGCTGTTCCACTTACGCAGCAGGCAGGGACCGGGCACGCAGATGGCTCAAGCCAACAAAACCACGGTCATTCAATGCTTCACCAGACCCCCTGCAGCCTGGCCTCCCATGGATCTTCCTTTTTAGGCAGCTTGTTATCCCCGGGTCCGTGACGTCATCGTTGCGTGCTGTCTCTGCGATGAGCTGTCCTTTTATTCGGCGCAAATTCTGGTTTTCTGCGCCGAGATTTCATTCAGCTATGCCACTTACGCAGCAGGCAGGAACCGGGCACGCAGACGGCAAAGGCCAACGAGCAACACGGTTAGAACCGCATACAATGCTTCAAGGTCTCATGAACTAATAAAACTCTATCTTGAAAACAAAATAAAACGATCCCGCTCCTCAATTTTTAGCACTGATCTAGCAGACACGCACGCACGCACGCACGCACACACATACGCGCACACGCGCACGCACACACACACACACACACACACACACACACACACACACACACACACACACACACACACACACACACACACACACACACACACACACACACACACGCACACACACACACACACACACACACACACACACACACACGCACGCACGCACGCACACGAAACCTAGCCACAGCCCCACCCGACAAGGGCCACAACAATTAGATTAGCGTAATAACTCTAAAAACTGAATTTCCTTTTCAGTGACATGAACCGAAGGTTCACTCACACATATATGCGCACCCAATTTTCTGATGTGGAACGCTTCGCTTATTTCTCTTTACAGTTTACAGAGCTCTCTCCCCCCAATATAAACACAATAAAAAAGTAGTCAGCACTCGTAGATTTTGCAATGCAAACGCAAGTTCCCTCCGGCACAGATATAGGAAGCAAATTGCGATGCTCCCGCACGCGATCATTAATGAAACGACCTGTCTGGCCGAGGTAGGACTGTCCACATGGTAGAGATATGGGATACATGACTGAAAATGCACACTTCTTAAAGGGCTCCTCACCAGAGCTAACAAGCGCAGAGCATGCGATACTCGCCAACGATCGTGTTTGCAAAGAATTACATAGCTGCGCGCCGCGGAAAGGTCTGAAATTTCAATCCGAACGCCGTTTTCCCTTCTCCTCGTGGTCGCTGCGCTCCAAGTCGAACCAAGAAGTACTCGCGTCCCTGCGCCTACGTACTTGAGTCCGCAGTGTGAGGTCGCTCGTGTTGACACGTGACTTCGACATTCAAGGCAGCATCTGTTATTTGTGTGATCTGTTGCTTGATTTGACGAATTGAAGTTGAGAGAAATAATAAAACACACAAACGAAATGTCTGCGTGTTTTTTGTTTTACTTCGCACCGAAGCAAGAGAGATGTACTTCCGCTTCGTCTGCTTGTTCCCTCGGTCGTGCAGTCACGTGCGCAGGTACCGAAACTATGCCATTTTCTACCGCGTTGCAGCGCGTGATCATGCTTTGCAATCCACTTGTTCTGCCTCAGTATTCGTGTAGCACTGAATTATACTGCTAGTCCTTGTGTCCCAAATGTCTTTATGCGCAGCGCGCGAGACAACAGCTCGCGCGCGACGCTGTCAGCGGAAGTGCGGGGCGCCGAAAAAAAAGTGAGGAGAAAAAAGAATGAAGGTGGGGCCTGTGACGTATGCGTCGCACGATCCTCGAGCTCCGGTATAGGAGAACGCAGGGAAGGAATTTCGCTTGCGGAGGCTAGACGGGGCCTGTGGAGAGAGCGCCTTGCTTGGCTGTGGAATCCGCCTGTGAAATCATGGGTTCGCGGTATTTAAATATTTCTATCTCGGCTAATAATGAGCCGATTTGAAAGATTTGGCGCCGAAAACACTAGCGTGATGCCTTTCCTTGTGGCCAGGCGCCTAATATTATAAGACAGGCCATGCAAATACGACCTTTTTTTTATTTTTGAGTCGTCCGCAGTTTTCACGGTTTTGTTTTTCGTCATTGTTCAAAACAAACTTTCAGCCCCAGCTATCAGAAGTGAGGGTGAGTACACTGCCTACGTTAATTTCGCCTTCTGGTCTTCAAAATTCTCCTTAAAGGGACACTAAAGGTTACCAGAAACTCAAGTTAAAGTGGTAGAGCAATGTTCTAGAACGTCTAAGGCGTCAATATAATCGCGAACAGAGCTTTAGTAACCGAGAAATTGAGGTAAATGCATGACACGATTTGAGACCCCCCAGCGACATTCCGGTACTAGCCCGATGACGAAAGATCTCCTCATAATTTGTGTTACTAATACTCAACTACTCGTATTAAAAATATCATTTCATTCGATTATAAGCCGGAAAAAATGCTACTTGTCTACGTCTATTCGATTCTAGGAAAAAATAACATTTTGACGTTACCCTTCAGTAATATGGGTGTTCGAAAGGTTTCGTTTTCGCTCGGCTCTGCGCCGCGCACGCTTTGGAGTTTCAGTAGTTTCGTTATCGCGTCGTGCTGTGAGGGTTCTGCTCGCGAAACTTTCATTTGGAACAAGCAGCGAGAATGCCACGTCCATGTGATGTCGTGGGAAGCCCTCGTTGCTTTCCCGCTCCGGAGAGCCGGTGTCGAGGCCGCCGTCGTAGTACGCAACGACGCCGGCAGTGCGAGCCCTCAGAAGCAGGTCGCGCTCGTCGGTGCTCAAATCGCTGAAGTTGAGCCCACCATCGCGAGCCAATCTGTCGGTGTCAGGGTCCATTGCGACGAGCGTCGAAGTTAGCGTCATAGAATGAAGTACCAGCTTATGGGCGTCTTGCGCTGGAGTGTGAGGTATAGTAGCGGCGCCTGGTGGCGGTGCGGGAAACGACATCTGGGTCGTGCCAGCTTGGGTCGTATTGAGCCCTGGCTGTGGCGAAGCACGTTTCTAGGCCGAGTTTTGCGTCGATTCGCACATTTTTATGCCCTGTTGCGAGTGCGAAAAGGCTCGTCGCTTCTCATAGACCACGCCGACCACGCTGCGAGCTCGCTGCAGCCTATAGTTTAACGAAAACGGACTCTCCGTGTGCCGTGGGACGTAACGTGGGACGTAATTCGTTTCTCCTTCCGCTAGCCACCATACTCCCGCTTTCGCTCTGCTGTCGGCTCTGTCTTGGCTCTGTTTCTGGCCGCGCGTTCGCGTTTTGCGCAGAAAAGCCGTAGCGCCGTCTGCGGACGCCGTTCTACTCACCGATGGCGCAACGTCACTATGAGACCATGATGTCAGTTCTCCTCGATCGGAGGGCGGGCGATTTGAACTGCGCTAGAGGTACGCGGACGCTTCAGAACGCATTTTCTCTTAAAATAAGTCTCTCCTTGGCACGAAACAAGCGTATCGAGGTTTCTGGGATGGTATTTCAACAGTCCACGTTGACTTAATAGTAACCTTTAGTGTCCCTTTAAATGCTTCTTCCCCTATGTAGGGTATCAAAGCGGACGTGCGTCTGGTTGACCTCCCAACTTTTCCTTCCTTCCTTCCTTCCCTCCTCCTCCTCCTCCTACATAGAGTGGGTGCAGCTCTTGTTCAAAGCATTCGTGAAGCACAAGGAAGCTATACCTCACTTTATAAATTTGGAGTGGGAGAATTTGTAGGGAAGGAGCGCTTTCTTCAATCGAGGGCAGTATACACCAGCACACGTGACTCTCACCTTTAACTTTAATTTCCAAATCGATAAATTATTCAAGTTTTGTTTGCAGGGTTCAAAGGTGAAACTAAGATCCCGGGAAGACTCTTCAAGAGACGTTAAAATCGTTTTCGCATTTGATTCTAGGTTATCATGGGAATTTAACCTTAAAAGTTTTTTATCCAAGCATGACAGTAATGTAAGTCACAGGCTGCAGGACAAACGAATTGGGTGAATTTTTAAATATGCGCGAGATTTTTTAGTCTTTTAAGGTTCTCTGGTGTCTGGTGCCTGCGAATACACGCAAAGTGCCCCGAGCGGCCAGTCGCGCGGCAATATTGCGTGCATTTGCGGGCTTATCTCATGCTCGGAAAAACACTTTTATGTAGCACGTATTGGGCAACAGAAAGCTGTATCGGGAGTTTTTCACGTCACTCTACAATTTTCTCATTGACTCTTTTCATCTCATTACATTAGTTGAGAAGTTGACTAATTAATTAAGACGGGTTATCTAATTAGGCAGAATGAAAAAAATAAATTGACTATCTCCAAGCGACGGCAAACAACGTTACCTTGGTTCTGTCCATCTGCGTGACATTCCTTTTTTTTTAAAAACTCTGGCTATAGGTAGCTGGGACACCCTGATATAAGATTAGCTCTAGCGTCATCATTTGGGCACTTTTCAAATTGATGCCTGGTCGCCAGGGGATTAGGGATATTGAAAACCGAACGCGCTGGCTCAAGAATACAATTATCCGTATCCCTGGATCCGTCGGCAAATCATGCACGAGTTCATGCGGAAGCAGTTTATTGGAGATTGAACTTCCTGAGCAACGACTGATGGGGCGGGATGGATCCGCAGGTATTGATTAACTCCAGGAAAACCAGGCGGATGCCTTCACCGCTGCTGTGGGCCTTGTAAAGCCCAGATTGGAGACCCGGCTGCGTCACGTTTCTTTCTTCAATGATTTTATTTACTAGTTTTTAGTTTGTTTATTCAACGCGCACCGTATCTAGAACACCTGATTAGTTTCGCATTATATGGCGCCCTCGAATGTCGTGATAGAGGGACTAACGGTTAAAGGGACTAACGATTTACCATGAAACTGCTAAGTATTTTTGACAGTACTCTGGGGGTCCCCGTTAGAACAGTAGAGAAAATTCAGCGTATTGGAAAAGCGACAGCGGATAGGCGAAGACCAGTTATGACGATGTTACTCGATTCCAGGGAAATGGACACTGTACTAATGAACTGTTTTAAACTGAGACGCACTGATGTTTGGGTCAGCCAAGACTATGCTAAAGAAACAGCGGAAATAAGAATAAAGCTATAGGAAAGTGCAGCATCGGATTGGTCAAAAGCAAGAAAGTCAAGCTAATCTACGATAAACTTAAATTAAAAGACAATATGTACACATGGGAGCTCACCCAAGGTAAGCGCACACCGCGTGGACATAAAGTAGATCCGGTAAAGAAAAGCAGAAAAGGTTCAAGCGGCAAGCCGCCCGCTTGACTCGGTCGATTCAGCAAGTTCGATGGGGACGCTCAGCTCGTCACCTATGTGACGTTTTCGTGTTTAGCTACGTTTTCGCGAGCTACGTTTTCGCGAGCTACGTTTTCGTGTTTTGAACGCACGAGGCATCGTTAAGAAAACAACTGCTCAGGAATTTCTGCTGCTTTCACAGACCCCTTATATGATGTTGACAACAGAAACTTGGCTGCACTGTGGTATAAAATATGACGTAATTATTTCCCCTAGATACACAATGTTTATGAAGGACCGCGATTCACGTGGAGGAGGAGTATGTATCATAATAAAGAATTCTGACCAAGCGGCCTTAATGGATAGTTACATCCCTGAAACAGTTCGGTGCAGGGTTTCCTTTCAAAGTGTTCTGTATCTATTAGGTGCAATATATCGGCCACCTTCGACTTCCCTGGACTTCTTAAGCCGATTGAGCACATTCTTGTGCAAGAATGTACATAAGACCGCATGGTGTAATGGTTGGGGTCGGGCATGAAATTGATGGTAGCTGGCCCATGCCGTCGTCCAACTTATCCACGCTGAGGACGTTGTTGAAGAGAGACTTGTTCTCATCCAAAACGAGGTATATAGGATTTATTTGCAGTATCTACATGAGAACGTTACAGTTCATCAGTCTAACATGACTGAAAAAGGGAATGCACACTGAGGAGCCGCCAACGGCTCCTTAAATACACTCTGTCCTCCCTAGATCCCTAGGTGAGGGAAAACGGCCGTTCGACCAAACGGAGAGTTCAAAGGCATCGTCGTCGACCCGCCTTTGAGAAGGAGGGTTTACACACTCACTTCCGCGCAAGTTTCACTAAACACACGGAGTGGAGAGGGTTTCTTGCAGACAGGGGTCTTGACCCGAGCAGGCGCCTCTTGATCCAAGAACTGACCCCCTAGCCAGTGGCCGCCGCGTCTGTCCATTGTCCGACGACTTCTGGCGCCCTTGAGACCGCAGCTGCAAAATACCTCTTTCCAGGAATGCCCCCGCTCCAAGCAACCCGTGACGGCCACGGCGAATCCGCCACGTTTATTCATAGCGGCGCCGAGGGGGTGTTGACGCGGCACATCGTCGTCCCTACAAAACGAGTCACCGCAGCAGGTGGGAAAGGGCTCCATGGTCGCTTCTGCGAAGCTCGCCATCTCCGCAGCTGCAGCTGGCTGGGAAAATTTTGTAGGTCGGTACCCCTGCAGACCATTCGTAGCAACGGTTAATTATGGCCGGAGACTTCAATTTACCGCACATTAACAGGCAGGACCTAGTCTACAGCGGCGTTGAAGCATCCAGCACTGATAAACTACTAGATATAATAGTTTCTTTTGATCTAAATGAAATCGTCCAAGAGGATAGAAGAATAACTTCTAGGTCGCGGTCATTGTTGGATCTAGTGTTCCTATCCAATAATACAGAAGATCATTTGTTGACAACTGGAAACGGTATTTCTGATCACAAAATGATTGTAGTGAATGTGACTGCTAGCAATATGCCCCGTAGGAAATATTTTACTGTAATTACGATGAAAGACTACAAACATGCTGATGACAATTCAAGTTCAGATTATTTTTTAATTTTCGTTTGGCCAATTTGAGCACCACGCAAAGGAAAAAAACTGTAGATGAGCTAAGGAATGAAATTAAAGATATAGTAAACCATTGTGTGGACCGATTTGTGCCAAGTAAAAAAAAAGTCTAAACAACGCCGACCTTGAATTAACCGCGGCATCATTCACATGAAAAGAATGCTAAAGCGACTGAGTAAAAGAAAAAGGGTTCGGACGAAATAACGAGACTTCACGCAGTATTGAGACGTACTCTGACACTATCCAAAAAGCAGTTCTTTGAACAAACACTGACAGCGCTCCTAAAAAGTTATCCACAAAAATTGTTGAGCTATCTCAACAGCACGAAAGATAAAATTGAAGAAATCTTAAAAGACAATATAACGTTGACAAAGTCTGCGGATATTGCCGAACATTTTATTTACTTCTTTCAATCTGTGTTTACTAACAATATAAACGCAAACACAGACGAGCATTTGCAGTGTATTATACGTTATCTAATGGAAAATGTGGTAATCAAAGATGAAGGATTGTTCAAATTGCCGCTGAATTTACATGAAAAAAAATCTAGTGGACCTGACAGGATTTGTCCTGAATTTCTGAAACGCTATGCTGAATGGATGTCCTATACTTAAAGGTAATTTTTTAGAAATCATTACATACGCATTCTTTACCCAGGACCTGGAGCAGCGCCGTAATTATACCATTGTACAAAGGCGGTGATCGCCACACTTGTAAATAATTACCCTCCCATTTGACTCATATGTATCAGTTGTAAACTTGTAGAGCACATCATCGCAACACATATTTTAGAATTTCTAGAAGAGAGTAGTTTACTTTACTCATCCCAGCATGGCTTTCGTACTGGAATATCTACCATTACACAATTAATCGAAGTGGTTCATGATCTCGCTGCAACCTTAGATGAGAAACACCAGGTTGACGTCATCTGTATAGATTTTGCGAAAGCCTTTGATGAAGTTCCGCATGATGAGCTGATCTTTAAACTGAGAGAAATAGGTATCGATGAAAGATTAGTGCTTTGGATAAAAGAATAATTAAACAGACCGTAAGTTTAGATGGCAGCTTGTCGAGTCCACTCCAAGTGCTCTCATGTGTTCCTCAGGGGTCGGTCTTGGGCCCACTGTTATTTCTCCTCTGTTGTTGATCAACCGGTGAGGCTGCTGCTTCTCGCAGATGGCTCCCTAATTTATTCTACCGTAACCAATGTTCAGCATCAACTCAGAATTAGTCGTTGCTTAGAAAATTTCTGCCAATGGTGTAAATTATGGGTATGAATATAAACTACAGTAAATCAACATACACACATATGACTAAAAAAGTAAACGTTCTGCCTTTGAACTATTACATCGATGGTAATTTGTTCGTGCTAACCAGTTTAAATATTTAGGTGTTACAGTCACGCATAATCTGACATGGAATACGCACATAGAAAATGTGTGCTCGAAGGCGAACGAGAGACTAGGTTTCTTAAGGCAAAAAAACTCAGTGCCCTTTCACTCTGTGAAGAAGGATGACCAGCGAAACTGTGTATGTGGGCCCCAAATGGTGAACAGCACCTCCGCTGCGGGTCGGCCCGGCATTTCACTTTCTTCGGGATCGGCCCACGTATGGGGAGTGCTGAACACCTGCTTCACCTACGACGTGGGTCGGGCCGGTATTGCACTATCTTCGGTATCGGCCCACGTATGGGTGTGCTTAACGCCTGCTTCACCTCCACCGCGGGCCGGCCCGGCATCGCACTATCATCGGGATCAGCCCACGTATGGGGAATGCTTAACGCCTGCTTCACCTCCGCGACGGGTCGGCCCGGCATTGCACTATCTCCCGGATCAGCTCATGTATGGGGAGTTTTTTGCTCCTAACAATGACACGAAAATTTCCTTTGACGGTAGGGGTATACAGATTCTCTGTAAAACTAGATAAAGCTTCGCGAGATGCAAAGCTGATGGCTTATAAAACCTTTGTTAGGCCTTTACTTGAATATGCCGCACAAATTTGGAGCCCTCATCAGAACGCAGTGACTACAAGGTTAGAAAAAGTTCAACATCCTGCCTTGCGTTTCAAAAGAGTTAAGTACAGCCGTTTAGATTCCGTCACACGAACGTTGCAGTCTTGTGAACTGGAAGCACTAGAAGCAAGAAGGCAAAATAATTGTCTCAAAGTCTTTTTAGGATAATACATGGACATTTAGAAATTAACAAAGATGAATACGTGCAACTTCCAGGGAAACGAAGCAGTCGTGTTAATCACCAATATGTTTTACGACCATACTTTGTTTACAGTGATGTGTTTCGCTATTCTTTTTTCCCTTCCGTGACTGAACTTTGGAACGCGATACCAAGCTTTGTGGCAAATGCCAGTGATGTTTGTCAATTTGAAGAATCGTTCAACATGTATTTCTGCGATTCCGCTGCCGTTTGATGCATCTGTACATACGGTTATTCTGTATTTAAAACCAATCCCTGTAAGAACCCTCAGCAGAGGGTTGACAGTATGAATTAATTAAATAAAAATAAAATAAGACCTTCGAAGGCTTTTATGGATTGGTTGTTTTCTATGCAGCCACTATGTAGTACATTTTATGCAGATGCTGCCCCGCGGTGGAGGTGATATAAAGCGGGGTAACGTGGCGTAGGTGAATTTAAGGTGATCGAACAGCAGTTGGCATCAAAGAAACTAAAACGAGGTCTCCTGGTGGGAGCATCTCTTCCCTCCCCAACAACAACCATGGAAAAAAACATGCAGTGAAGATTACCTATTGATTAGTAATACCAGTTCGCTATTACTGTTACTTACATGCATGGTATTGCCTGGGCTAGTCGGTGTTGCGTTTCCCAGAAAATGAAATGAAATAAAAAGATAAGAAAGGAAAGCGAAAAAAAGAACAGAAAATAAAAGAAAGTAAGGCCACTTAAATAGAAGACACAACGTTATTGCAAGGTACAAGGGGTTAATGCCTTATATGGTGATGTACTGCGTACACATGAGTGATTTATTTGGATCAAATCGGAAATGTTGGCACCTGTTGTGTCGTCGCTTTCTCCACATACAATAAATTGTTCAATAATAAAAAGATGATAATTATCGTTGTTGTTTGTTTTGAAAACACATATACACATGGCAGGAAAAAGAAAGCGAGGAGTAGGCTGGATAACATCAGATGATATGAAAGACATTTAGGCAACATAGCACATGTTGTAAACGCGCTTAAAGTCAATACAGAAAAAAGGCGAGTCAAAAACGGTTGACATCAAAGAAAGACAAGATCTTCAGGGGTGCATTAGTGTACCGTGTGGTTTGTTGTTCCATGTTTCGCCATGTTTGTTATCCGGGGGGGAAGAGAGGCTCCCGCGAGGAGACCTCGTTTTAGTTTCTTCGATGTCAACTGCCTGTTCGGTCACCTTAAGTTCGCCTACGCCACGTTACCCTGCTTTAGTGCCATCTTACGCTTACATAGAGTTCTTTACTTAACCTTCGCTTTTCTTTACTTCTTTTTAGTCTGCACTACCTTCGGGATCACCCAAATTTTTATGCTACGCTAACTCCGGGATCGGCTCACATTTTTGGTTGAGTAAAGCCACACTTCCAGTTCCGGTTTTAGACGCGCCCAGTTTCAACGAGCACATGCGCGTTTCATTTCGTTCTTTTTTCGTGAATTACGCATAATGCTCTGTACACAGTTCCATACTAACTTGGTGCGTCCTTTTTTGTTTCACGCTTCCCTCTGATGTTTTTTTCCCGGACCCGCATTCACTAAAAGGCCTCAAATTGTCTAACTTACGAGACGGAAGCGACCAGATATCCCGATCCCACGAAGCCCAAATCGATCTGAAACCTGCAAGGACGTTACCTTCAATAACAACCGCGGCACATTCTGCGCTTTCTGCAAATAAAGGACAGCAAATCAAGCAAATCAATCGAATAATACAAAATAAATAAACAAACAAACGCACAAGGTCATGTTAAGTAAATCAATTATAGCAAAGAAGGACATAGCATGCCAAGTGGAAATACAAAAATGCAATATCACTGTCTATAAAGAGAGTTATTAAAGCTTTTGAGCTGATCGTTGTAATGACGCGTTACCCCACGGCCCAAACAACTTTCCTAGGCCGAAAGAACGATCATCAAGGTTATTCATCGTTGTCCTCAAAGCAAATCTTTGCTGTTCATAGTCAGGACAACTCACGAGAACGAGCTCTACGTTGTCCCATGAATAGCCGCACGTTAACAAGTCACGGCACAGCTTAACAAGTCAATTTCTTTATTATTCAGATCAGGCCTACTTCTCATAAGCCCCTGTATAGGACCACATCATCCCAATTTTTTATACAGCCATGTCTTCGTTATTTTATATAGCCTTATATGTATTTTACTTAGGTGTGTGCCATATGCGTTTTATATAGAGATATGGTTCTTTTAAATCTATATATGATCTTTGCGGATGCGAAGAGAACATTTACCACTTATTGTGCCATTGTCCTCAATTTCAAGCACAAAGACAATCTTTGTCCAACGCAATGAGGAAATTAGATGAGCGTCCTCTGAGTGAACAGACAGTACTACAGCACCGTCCCCACCGATCATCGGCTCAGAAGGCAGTGAAGGCACTTTTGTGCTTTCCCAGAACGTCTGGTTTGCGCGAGCGGCTTTAACTCAAGTACTCTCCATACACGTCTCTACACCTTCTCTCCCCCTTCTCTCTCTCTTCCCCTTCTCCCTTCTCCCAGCGTAGGGTAGCCAACCAGACTCTTGACTAGGTAACATACCTGCCTTCCTATATTCTCCTCTCTCTCTCTCTCTCTCTCTCTCTATATATATATATATATATATATATATATATATATATATATATGCGAAATTCACTTATGCCTATCTTTGAGCCAGTGCAACATAAGTACATGACAAGCACCTGCCAATTTTATAGAAAGGTACTTTTGTTTACACTGCAGCATCTTTTTTTGAACGAATGGCAAAATTGTGACATAGACATAGTAAACTGTGAACGAATTCGGCGGGGCGTTCATGCGTACATTTATTTTTTCCGTTGTGAGCGTCCCATTCATGCAGAAGTGCATACATGGATAGATGGATGAAAGCACATTATCCTGGTCTATTTTCATCAACATGTAGTTTGTGCCTGCTGCAAGACAAATAACGGAAAAACTCATTAACATGAACGCACCAATCACCGAATATGTAAATGAAATGTGCGGACTTTCACCTCAGCTGTACAGGCACTGCTGAGATAGCGAATTCGCAACGCTTGCAGCTTTTTTTTTTTCGACGCCTTTGTGGCTGCTAGCGGGTTCTCTTCGAATGTGCAGTTTTCGGGTGCGTAAGTTCGTGTATCGTGAAAGGAAGTAAACTCACCACTGCTCAGTAAAGGCTTAAAGCACCATTTACAACCGTTGCAGTCGCCGCAACTCTATGATGTGCTAGAGTACCTACGACATATTGAGGACCATAGGTTTCATCTGCAGTTGACAGTGCGTTTGAATTCATGCTTCGAAGATACCAGCGTAAGATGAAATCCTCACGAAACATCACATATGCGAAACAAGAGAGAGATTCGTACTAAAAAGGCTTGAAGTAATTAACAGTGGCACACAAGGATTGTCATTACAGCTAAAGCTTCCACAAGGGGCCTTTTCTTTGTCAGGGCCGCAACTGCTTTCCTTTGCAGCGCTTGTGGTGTCCGTGTAGGTCACTCTCCTCCTCTCTTAATGGGGCTGGAGGAGTGACAGTAAAATGGTGCGCCGAGTAAAGTGAAGTCAAATTGTTCAAAAAGAAAGGAGGAGACAAAAAAAAGAGGCGCGTTCTTTAGTTGAAGTTGAATATTCATTGAAGCTTAGTGCCTATAGATAAGTAAGCACATATAACGTGCCGAAAGAGGTCTGTCACGGCATGTCACCCGTTCGCCGTCGGCTTGAAGTCGTTGACGCGATGTACAAGCCGGTTGGTCGTTCCTCAAGCGAACACGGTGAAGAGGTCAGAGTCGGGAGAAGCAAAAAGACAATTTATCTACTGACAACAATACACAAAATCTAAAAAAAAGATTACAAGAACACTAACGTACATGCACTTCATATAGAGCAATGATGAGGACAAAAGGAATACAACGAACAATTAACAATGGATATAAACACTAACAGTACACAACAATACACTTAACAGTGGTCCACTAAAACAGAGTTCAAAAGAAAACAAATGATGACATACCCATGGTCGGGCAGCAGCAGTAACTCCATAAGCCGTGGAGTCGACGGCAGAGCTTTCCCGAAGAACGCTGGCGAGCCGATCTCGTTGCGGTGGATGCGATTTCCTGGGAGTCTAGATCTGGCGACGTCCCTCGAGCAGGCTGAGCTAACTTGAGGAGAGCTAGCGTGAACGTCGTTTTAGACGTTGGTTTCTCGTCTCTTAGGTCAACTAGTAACTGGCAGTTCAGACGCGGCTAAGCGGCCCAGGCGATACTGGGCGGCACTAGCTTCTCGACGCTTCTCAGCAGATTATAGGCTCAGCTTCAAGACTGCCTAGCTCGGTCCTAAAACCTGCGTTTAAATAACTTCTCCTTTCCCTAGTTCCCTGGGTCGGGAAACGGCAGATATTGGTGACGATGCAATAAAGTTCACCCGATTGTATCACGACTCCTCCAGAGGTCTTGGCACTGCGCCCTTTTTAATTAGGGGCGAGGGAGCGGGTGTTACCCCCGCTGTTAGCGTTCGTGCCCACGCATTGCACCACACACACTCACCCACCCTTGAGTCCGTCGCGACCCTCTATTGTCCGTCGACAAACAAAGAAGAAAAAACGGCAGCCGGCGATACGACGCCAAACCCTCTGACAACACATACACTGTTGGCAATTCGTGGACACGGGATTGCATAGAGAAACCACATATTTCGGGATATTCGCAACCCCTCCCATCTTAGCAACCTTCTCAAGGCAGACGAGGGGGTGTGGGGGGGGACGCAGAGTATGCACAGGGGTTCCTACTAAAGCCTCTGGGGACGTCAAGATCACGCTCAAAAAATATCTAAATCTGTCTTGGACATTTTCGGCCGACTTTTGCCCGACTGGCCGGCAATACCCGTCTTGCTCACCCGTTCCTACTCACCACACGACCTTCTGGCGCCCGCTGCTCGGTGCTTCGCCGACTCGAACAATGCCGCACCATGACAAGGTCCCATATTAAAACACTGCAGTGGGGCCTCTGAAAATAATTAACATTGAAAGAGTAATAATGTTGCTAAACAGCAAAAATAAACAAATAATAGTAAGAAAAATTATTAGAGGAATACCGCTTGTTCACGTATGTATACAAATAATAATTAGGGTATGAGTGCTTAAAATATGAATAATTTATTAGCACAACCAACAAAGCCCCGGCTATTTCACAAATTACACATTTCATATATAAAATCATACTATGGGTTGACGTTTAAGTGGAAACACAGGAAGAGCAGATTTATTACCATAAGGTGAATAATTCCACAGCTTAATTAAAACAAAACCAACTCTTTGGGTGATATCAGTAGCGCGGACCTCTCAAAGTAAAAAAAATTGTTTAATAAAATAAATGTAACATTTGAATGAGTAAACTCTTGAAGGAAAACAAATTGGAAACGGTTATGGTCTTTGACTGCTCGTTATGCAAACATAAAGCCTAAATTTCACAAGATTAGTAAAGCAGAGAGAAGTAGCTTAATGATTTGAAAATGTAGAGAGGTTGGCCGGGAAATGATGTATTTGGCCTGCTACTCTACGTAAGGCAAGGAAGGGGAAGAGGGGAAGAAAAAGGGTCCCAACGGGGGATGATAATGGGAGGAATGAGGTGAAGGACACATTGAATAAATGATATCACAAGCGTGAGTCCAGGCCCACGTCGCCTAAGAAACGTGAAAGAGCACGCATTGTCTATATCGTCTGCGAACTCTGTGGCCATGCGCGTAGCAAGAGATCCTCCGACAGTGGTCTATTGTATAAATGTCTCAAGGTAGCTGTCGTTGTCAGTCTTTCGCGCGCATATTCAGGGCACACCACGAACACATGGTCTATAGTCTTTACAACGCCACACACTGAGCAGTTCGGGGAGTCTGTTCGTCCAATGATGTGCAAGTACTTGCGCGTGAAGGCGACGCCTAATCGCAGTGAGTCTATAAGGCATGTATGGGGGAGTGTAATTCCACGCAGAACAGGAAATTGCATATCGGGATCCAGCCTTTTAAGGCGGACGTGACGAGCGTCTGGCTCGTCCGGCAGGAGGCATGTGATGTCCGGTCTGGAGAATGGCACTACAGTTCGCAGGCCATTGCTGTGCGCGCGCCTTGCTGCAGCATTGGCCATCTCATTACCATTGAGCCCATAGTGTCCCGGGATCCATTGTAACACTATGCGGTGGTGTTTTTCTTGAGCGGATGAAAGTAGCTCAGTGATCTGCAGTGGCAGAACCTAATGTGTGGTGTGGCGCAGGAATCACCCCAAAACTTGCAGCGCGGGTTTTGAGTCCGTGAATATGCACCACGCCTGAGGCCTTTCCTCGCAGATGTGGCGAATCACTTCCCGAATAGCCACAAGCTCTGCAGCGGTTGATGTAGAATTATGATCTAGAATGAAACTTCGAGTCATCTGTTGGTCTGGGTATGTTGAACTTAAGGCACAGATCAGTAACATGAGATCGTCGATTATTCCTAGTAAGAAGGCGGATGGCTTAATTTTGGACGTGCTGCAGGGGAATAAGGGGGAAGTGACAGGTTTGATCCCAAAGAAAGGGAGAAAAGCATCGCAGAGCATCGCACGCGTAATGCGAAGACCTGCAACGGCTCCCGCCTGCGGCAAGTTGATTTTTGATCCGCTTTCATTTCCATTAATTTATCATTTCTTTAATTCAGTTAGTAAATGCAAGTAATTTCCCCTGTGTTTTCCTTGGTACCTTTGTTGACTTCTCATTACAGGTTTGATCCCAGGAAGTTATACAATAGTTTAGATGACTATGAGAGAACGCATAGTACAGGGTAATCAAAGTATGCAAATCGAAGTGACATCTATCCTTCATCTTTGATCTTTGAGTCACATCATAATCCCCGCAGAAGCTTTTATTTGTAATTCTTGGATGTTCAAGTTAAATTTTAAGTGGGAATCGAGCTCGAGGCCAAAGGACGAAAAATCGGAAGCATAAATAAGCATATTAACAAAATGGGGCAAGCGAGAGAGAGAGAGAGAGAGAGAGAGGAAAGGGGAAGGCCAGGGAGGTTAACCAGAGGGGAAGATCCGGTTTGCTACCCTACGCCGGGGAGAGAGGGGAGGGGAGGCAAAGTGATAACAAAGTAGAGATAAAGAAAGAAAGGAGCGTAGACATACAATCACAGTCGGTCACTGTCACCGCATACACTCATCGCACAGCACACTGACACTTGCAGCACTATCAACATCTGTTCAGGCTACAGCCGCTTGTCCAATTCTGTCGCCCTCAAAAACCGCAACAGTGCCCTCGTCGCCCTCTGCCGCGATGGCTTGTAATGGCGGCATTTTAAAATAACTTCCGCTGTGAGAGGTCTTTGGTCAAAGAGCGCTATCACGATTGCGAGTGATCATCTCTGTAAATTATAGCAAGGACAGTCACAAAGAAGGTGTTGAAAAGTCTCCTCATTACCACAGTCCTCACACGAGGCGTCGTCGGCCCACCCGATTCGGTAAGCAAAAGACCTGGTGAAAGCCACCCCTAGCCATAATCGACAAAGCACGGTAGCTTCGCGATGGCAGAGTCCAGCTGGAATGAAAGGCGTAGAGAGGAGTCAAGATTGTGGAGTCGGTAGTTGTGAAAACTTCCAGCATTCCACAAGGAGAACGTGATGTCACGGCTTAGCATTCGAAGTTTTCTAGCGGCATCTGTCCTTGATAACGGTATCGGCTCCTCTTCGTCCCCTTGAAGAGCCGACCGAGCAGCGTTATCGGCGTGTTCGTTCCCTATAACTCCGCAGTGACTTGGAAGCCACTGAAATTTCACGTGGTGTCCTTTCTCAGTCAAGGTATGGATTAGTTCTCTAATCTCAAATACCAGTTGTTCGTGTGGTCCGCACCGCAGGGCTGATTGCAAAGATTGCAGTGCTGCCTTCGAGTCACTGACTATTGACCATCTTCTAGGTTGTTCTTGGCTGACGAGACGAAGTGCAGCGCGAAGAGCTGCAAGTTCCGCAGCCATCGGTGTCGTTGGGTGACATGTCTTGAAACTGATGGTGGTGGCAAATGGGGCAAAGCTTGTGTGTCATTTATGGAAGTAGAACTAAAGATTGTGAGTGTGATAGCTTAGACAATTACCTGAAGATATAGGTGTGGTGTCGTCTTTGTAGAAGGTGCATTTTATTGTTAGTCGTACATTTCGATAGATTGTTAATATATTATCGGATGATATTTTTTGTTTTACGGAATTTTAAAAATCATCTGCGGCAGATAGCATAATTTTATTGTTTTAGCTGCAATATTCAAAGCGGTAGACATTGCTTCCGCGAGAAAACAGAACGCACATTGAACTAATTACTAGAATTCTTTAATTAACCTCTTAATTAATTACTTTACGGCACATATTGCAATTTACGAACTGTAGCCAGTGACCCTGCAAGACGTATCCACTCAGAATGAATTTTCAAGATGACACCCGTTTCGAGATATTCATTGCCAAAGTGCGCGAGGAACTACATGGGCATCCTAGGTACTTTTGAGTTTTAATGCTTAAAATACCGTTAGTGTTAGAGAAAAGTAAGTGGAACAACAGTGCATTTTTACCGCGATTTGATGGCGCATATCTCGAAATTGGTTCCTAGTGGATATGCTTTGCCATCTCGCCGGCTACAACTTGTGAATTGCAATACGTGCCGTAAAGTACATAATTAAGAAGTTAATTGCTGAATTTGCGTCAATTATTTGATTCTGTGTTTTAGTTTCTAGTGCGCGTAATGTCCGCCCTTCTAATATTCTAGATAAAAGAATTGCATCATGCTATCGGCCACAAGTGATTCATAAAGATTACCTAAAACTTAAAAATGATCGCCTCGTATAGTGAAAATAAAAGTGAACTTAGAAATGAGCCTTGTAGGACACTAATGTTAATTTATCATTGACAGAATAAATACCAGAGGTCGATACTAGTTGCTCACGATCAGATAACTTACTTCGAAAAATCTTTAGAGTGGTTCCTTCAATGCCGCAAGACGCAAATTTAGCGTAGAGAATGTTATGTATTGGTATCAAAAGTTTTAGTGCAATCTAAAAAAAAGAAGCGGAATGAACTTGGTTGCCTACGTCAATTCTTATCTCGTATTTATCGATGAAGTAAATAAGAGTGAGGGTAGTCGAATAACTGTGATGGATGAAACAAGCTAAAACTTTCCAGAAGTTTTCCCGACTACTTTACTGAAAAAGGGCAGAATATAAACACGCCTGTAATGAGAAATTAAGCCTTTATTACCCTTTTTAAGCACCGGATTAACTTTACTCACCTATAGCTCAAGGGGAAATACATTCGTTTCGAAAATTACCTTAACTATGAAGGCGAACATATTCGCAATAACATCAGCAACCATGTTTATGTAATTTGCCTGAATGTTATCCACTCCTGCGCTTAAAGGTTTTATATTGATGATGATACGCTTTACCTCTTCAGATATTGTGGGGAAAAGAAAGAATAATTGACCCGCGATGACCAAGTTTGTCTGGGGGAGCAGATGGAACAGGTACAGTGGAAGAGTAGGTAACGAATGCCTTGGCAACGTCCACTGGGGTACAGATCATTGGTCCTTCATGAGCAATGTTCGTTATAGTAGGACATCTGGCCTTATTAAGTAAAGAATTGATCAAGCGCCATTGTTTCTTTTTTAATGTGAGAACACGAATGAGTAATTTCATTTTGCTAATAGCTCTTTTTCGCACTTGTTAGCAGTTTGTTCAAAGTGCTACAGTACTGCTTATAGTAATCCTTCTGGCGTAGATTAAATAGTTGGTTTATTTGTTTTGTTTTACATAAGTTATTTCTCTTACGTAACCTATTTAGTAATGCTAGTGTCAACCATGGATTCCGCCAGAAGGGTTAACTTTTGTGGCACTGTACACATGCTGAGGGTGAGTGATGCAATTGTATATGTTTGAGACCAAAGTGCTGTATGCTGGCCCAACATCGTTCATAGAATTAACGCGAGACCGATGAGAGTTGGATATCAATTCTACAAAGTTACCACTATAAAACATGTTCTTTACAAGATTTGTGTTTTGAACGCGAGGAAGACGAGAAAGAGAGAAAGCAAGAAGAGAAGAGGCAAGCTGGTTTGCTACCCTACACGCGAGGTAAGGCAAAGGGGGTACACAAAGAGGAAGAGAGTGAGCACTGAGTGCACGTGAGCACTTCAAGTACTGCACTAGTGCGCGAATCGCTTTTTGTGCCAGCGACGTATGTGGCCACGGTCCGAGTATCCTCGACTCGGATAACTATATCTAGTCCAGTCAGATTAAAGTTATCCGGATAGAGAGGTGCTGGGAGTCGTAGCGTGTAAAAATAGGTACTCGATAGTTTCCTCGCACCTACAGCAGTCACACGTCGGGATATTGGGCATTTGTATACGGTAGAAGTAAGCTTTGGTAAACACCACTCCCAGTCACAAGCAGCACAGCAACGTTGCTTCGCCGAGAGAAAGGCTAGATGTCACTTGTAGTCGCAGCAAGAAGTCTAGCTTACGCAGTCGGCAATTGGAGGCACTCGGAGAACTCAAGAAAGCTTGCGTATTCTTGCGGGCAACTAGACGAAGTTCCTTGGCAGCGTCCGTCATCGCCAAAGGTATTATAGGCGTCTGGGTGTCTTCGAGGGCAGACCAGGAAGCCCTGTCAGCAAAGCTGCTGCTGACGATGCCACAATGAGGTGGAAGTCACTGAAATATTACGTCGTGCCCTGTTTCCAGAGCATGATGGAGTATTTCTGTAATGTTGCATACCAGCCTCTCGTATGCTATTTGACGTAAAACAGGCTTGAGACTCTGAAGAGACGCTTTAGAGTCACGAAATATCACCAATTTCTGTGCCGGTTTATCGGTGACATAGTCCAAAGCGGCACGGAAGGCTGCAAGTCCTACCTCCGTAGATTTGGTCACGTGCGACACTTGGAATTTAACTGTGATCTGCTTCGATGGAACGACGAAAGCGGCTGCTGTGCTGGTAGGCGAGGTCGATTCGTTGGTATAGTATATGTGCACGCGGTCCTGGTATGTCGGGTGCTGTATTAGCAGCGTCAGTTGCTTCAAAGCCAATGACCGATCACTGGCATTTTTTTTGCGATTCCGGGAATAACTAGATTTACTTGAGACAGCCGTAGGCTCCATTGGGGATAGTGTGCACCGTCAGCTTGTACACCTAAGTTGAAGCCTTCATCTCATTAACGCATGGACTGTTGTGAAAGCAGATAGCTATAGGGAAACGAGGGACTCGCAAGGACTCGCAAAAGGATTTCTACTTTTGAGATAGTAACGTATCGATGTGGCGCTGGATTTGTTTTGGACTCGCCTCGCCTGCCTCAGATTGTGAATATACTTGGTGCGCCTGTGTCTGCTTTCTGCTCGCCGGCGAATCGCTAGAAGCATTTCCAATTCATTTTCGCATTGTGTATACATTGGGGCAGGCCTAAAAGTGAGCATATCCTCTGGTAGTGCATTCCGAATCTGATTCTCCAGGAGTGCCATTCGCAACTACACAAGAGGACTCATAACTCCCCCAAGCGCAGAAGATACTCTCTGGCACTCCGCCCTCAAGGCGTCCAGGTCATCTGGGCCTCTGGTCACTAGGGTCTGGCTGGAAACGAAGCCACCCACGATGCCGCCCGAGCTCTCGCACACCGGGCGCATCATTCTTCTCCCGAGTCTTCGGATCCTGACCAGCCCTCTGTTCTGCAACGCAGTCACGCACGGGACCGAATGGTCGCGTTCAGAGAAACCCTCCTCCACTACCGCAGCACACAAAACACTGAATAAATCTCAATCCACCGCTGGGCGACTGTTTCAGAGACGAACTTTCCCGAACCCTGCGCTATACAACCGCATTTTCCCCGATGCATCCTCCCCACTCTTCCAAGCGTGCGTGGCCCGCGCTGACTTCGATCACATTATCTGGCAATGCCCCAAAGCCTCACCCACCAACACATACCGCACTAACACTACACGCATCTTAACTACGGCCGAGCAGTGGGAGACTTTGCTGCTCAGCTTGGACCCAGAGGAGCAGCTCTGGGCCGTCCGGATGGCCGAAGACGCCGCCAGAAGGCAAGGACTGCCGCCGTCTGAGGAAGGGGGGGGGGTGGATTGGGGGTTAGTCTCCCGACCCCCGCCACCCCTGGACCCCATCAAGGACATAATAAAGTTTTATTTCTCTCTGTCTCTCTAGGAGTGAGTGGTAGCCTTCTTAACATTCGTACTCTATAAATCACCTGAACTTTGTCCAGTCCGTTCTACGGAGGACAGCAGATAGAGACTTGTCCACTCCCTTAATCTTCAAATAGGTAGGAAGATGTCTATGTCTAAGAAGAATCTTATACTGCTTTAAAGATATCGATACCAAAGTCAAGACAGCTGCTGTACGTCAGTCCCTGTACAAATGTACCATCACAAATGGCTGCCATCACTGAAACAACAAAGCTCTTGGTCCGATGCAAGCGCTACTAGTTATCCTCCTTTGCAATTCATCTTCATCCTTCCCCAGAGAGGGCAATGGGCGTTAAAATTTCCACTAAAAATTCAAGGGCCAGGTGTTGCGGATGACGAAGTACCCAGTCGTTGTGTGTCAAAATGACTGTTTGAAGAAATATATGCAGCGACAAGAGTGAAATAAGTTTGCTTGCTTTTGCAGTTAAACGTATGTATTGGTCTCCACCGTAAAGCAAGCCTTGTCATAGTACATAATTGAGTTAACAACGGACATAAATGACGACCATGCTTAGGACACTACACGTCGCGGACGAGAGAGCGTCATAGCTGTATGGCCGGATGGTAGTTTGAAGGTTTGTTTGGCAGGCGACGATGATGGGAAATTATTTTTTATCTTCTCTTCTTTTCTCATCTTTTCTGCCCTTAGCCAATCCTCCTGTGCAGAGCAGCAACCGGACACCCAATTTGATTAAACTCTCTGCCTTTCACCTGTTGTTTTCTCCCTTTCTCTCTCTTTGAGATAATAAATAGTTAACAAACTAAGCAATCTCCATTATAAAGCTTGAGATTAGAATCAGTAAGAAAATAGTCTTACCTGAAACGTCTATAACCACTTCTTTAATGAATCCTCCGTCTGCCATCGAATTTGCATATCTAAATAATGAACACGTGGCGCATTTATGCAGTCCCTTGTTTTTCCCACTTTCGGAGCTCACAAACCAGTGGAGCAGGACATTCTGATGCAGCCACAGCGAAAAACTGAATGCGTGCACCACAGAAAAGTAACCCACTGCGAAGAAAACCGTAGGCACAGAGTGGTCTGTGCATGATGACACACTTGGAGAGGCTGCAAAAAAAAAAAAAATCTGACTTTCAAGCAGGTCTCGAACGCTTTTCCAGGCGTGGAAGAACACTCTAGGCAAGCGAAGGAAGCAGACCCGGACTGGTCGGGTGCGCCATTCATTAGGAACAAAAGCGGCAAATTGGACGTCCCTTCCGCCGAGGGAGGCAATACCCTGTCGGCTTGCAATAAAAGCCACGGTCAAAAAAAAAAAAAGAAGGAGAAGAAGGAGAAGAGAAGAGCTCCACCGCAAGAGCGCCGCATGCCGGATGGGCGAAACAGCCACGGAAATATGCGCCTGTGGACAAGGAAGAAAATCGTGACACTTCTGCATTTCGTGTTTCTCGCGTACAGTTATTTCCATCGTATGCAAGCACAGAGATGTTGGAATACGCTTGGCGTGGAAGCACTTTCCTGAAAAGTGTTCATTCTTTTACTGGTATCATGTTCACATAGCAAAGAAACCACGGTTTTCCCGAATCTTTCTTGGAAACAACGTGGATACATCGCTAAGCGATGAAGGAACAGAGAACACAAGCACTGCGCACCAATAATTTGCAGCTTAAAAAAAAGAAATAGAAAGAAAGAAAATTTATGAAACATAAGGGAAGCACAACAAGCCAACATTGCCTGATCTTGTGGTATACTGCATGTTTTAAATGTTTACCTCTAAAATTCGAGCCGATCTCTCTGATCTGCTGTTTTCCATTAAATGTTTTTCAGAGAGATAAATTTTCCCTCTGGATACTAATTAAAATTCCCTTTCAGGTAGCACACTGGTAAGATGAGCTTGATCTTTCTAGCCACTCTCTATTTTTCACGACAGTAACATTTGGGAAAATTGCTTGATAGAGGCGAGTATGGCTGACTGAAACAGTTAACGCTCCGAAGACTAAAAGTGGTAACTGCTGTTGCGAAGCCGCCTCAACCAAATTGCAGATATTCATATCTCTGAAGTTTACGTAATAGAATACCAAAGCTAGTATTATAGAGGAGAAACCTTGGCTGCTAAGCTTTTTAATGGAAGCAAACAGCAGTTACAAGTACCTTAAATCTAACGTCCCTGGGCGAAAACACCTTCTTTAGGGGTACTTGTTGGCCGCGACCTATCATATATCCAGCACGTTTCATACCTAAAGAGGTGTTTGACTGCCTTAACATACCTCCTCAAATTTCTCGACGGAATGCCATGGGGCCTATCGGTAAGGTAAATGCTGCAGCTTTTTATTGCTCTGTTCCCTAGTTTTGCGAGATACAGCCTCCTTGTGCTGGGCAACACCTGAAAAACAAGCCTGCCTGCACTAAAGGGAATACAAGCTACTGTAGTCGGTCTTCCGAAGTGCCCGTCTACAGCGACAACAATCGTCGTAGCTCGAGATCACTGTATATCAACGAACATAGTCACCGACGCTCTCAGGGCGCATATTCAACCCATTGCCGGCTACTTTCTCAGAATCATGTCTCTGTACGTGCAGAAAGGACCCAGTCAACTTTCATTCGTATAATTACTGTCAATCGTACGTTAGTTCATCGAACGTCATGCCTGCATCATGGACGACCATCCTCGCCTTTACGACGCCTGCGCCGACTTTACGCGCACCTTATCATTCCAGATATCATCGAGAAAGCTAACAGGTTGTCGGTTCCACTCAAACAGGCCACACTACTAATTTTACATGGAGCACACAATGGTCGCCGACATGTTTACATCGATAGCTCAGTCACGCCTACAGCTAGCTTTAGCTGCTACGCTAGTGTTTACAGCAAGATCAGTAAAAATACAACTAAAGACATCTGACGCAACATCACATTCAGACATAGAAAACCCTTCTTAGTGCGCAAAACGTTAAAGAGCCCCTCACCAGGCCACATCGCAAATTTCGGTTATACGCTGGAAATTGTTACGTGCCCTCTAGGGAGCGTTCTGCCGCAAGAATTTTTCGAATTGATTCATTAATAGCCGAGAGAAATATTTCAGTGCCGCGAACCCATCATTTCAGGACGTGAGGGCCACAGCCTATAGAGAGACACTCTCTCCACTTGCCCCGTCTAGCCTCCGCTAGCGAAATTCCTTCCCTGCGTTCTCCCATACTGGAGCTCGAGGATCGCGTGACGCATACGTCACGGGCCCCGCCTTCCTTTTTTTCCCTTACTTTTTTGCTCACCCCATCTATGGTCCATCTTCTGTGACACCAAAGCAACTCTCCAAAGTTTACTCTTCGCATTGTGTCAAGGATCTCACCAGCAGCGCGTCGCATAGATCAGACAAATCCACCATTGCGCAGATGACACAATACACGACGGTAATTTAATCGTTGCCAATAGTCACTGCAGAATCCAGGGAAATGATAAAGCGGACGCAACCACCAGATCTGTCGACGAGGGCGTCAGCTCTGTTGTCATATGCCTCTTTCAAGAGCCGACATCCGTAACTAAGTGGTTAGTGTTATATATTTAGTAAAAGTAATTATTGAATGCACTAGCAATACAAGACGGGTCAGTGCCTCCAGCGGTCAGTCGCGCGGCAATTCTGCGTGCATTCGCGGACTTCTTTCACGCTCGGCGAAACACTTTTATTTAGTACTTATTGTGCAACAGAAAGCTGTATCGCGAGTTTTTCATGTTGCTCTACAATTTTCTCATTGACACCTTTAATATAATTATAATATTTGAGAAGTTGATTAATTAAGACGAATCATCTAATTAGGCGGAATACAAAAAATAATCTGAGCTTCTCCAAGGGACGGCAAGCAGCATTACCTTCGTTCGGTCCAGCTGCGTGGCATAGTATATTTTTAAAGTTTGGCTCAAATTACGTGAAACACCCTGTATACACTTGTAGAGATCACAGGAAGTGAAGTCTCAAATATGTCGATATAGACAGAATGCGCATTGCATGTTTTTGAAGTAGTGACATATGACAGTGACTACTGCAACATGGCCGAGCAGAAAACGCAGAATGCTGCTTGGTAGATTATTGCAGTACGCAAAATTACATACATGATCAAGAACGTTTGGGCAATATATAGCGCCATGAATAATCTTAAAGAGGAACGAAAGGTATGACTTAATACGTCTTGACTTAGCGATGCAAGTTGAGGCATAGATCTGAAAAGGATGAACTATGGTTACCAGAACGCCCAAAGAGGTGAGCGAAAATAGATATAATTTTTTTCTGGACGTGTTCAATGAGGTCAGAATTGTATTTGGACGTTCTGCTCCAAATTATAGAAGCATATATACTCCAGTAGTGGAAGGCACACAGTGTCATATTGATTCTGAAAGGCAGCAGTTGAAATCATCCGATAACCCAGTTACTTTACAAATATTGTAATTAGATGAAAAGTGTCAACGATAAAATTGTAGAGCAGCATGAAAAACTCCCGCTACAGCTTTCTGTTGATCAATAATGCCGGTGTGCGTTGGGTTCAGGTTGGGCTTAAGAACAAGCCCTACGTGAAGAGAGCAATGCATGACCGCTCGCTTTTAGACATTGCGCTGCATGGACCTTTCGGCCGAGAAATCCGCCGTGCTGCCCTTCACAAGAAGAGAAGTTAAACACCTTATGCCCTGTATCAACCAGAAAGTAGTGCCTGTAGTCCGCTTTTCTTTCTTTTTATTTATACATGTACCCTAAATGTCCTTTACAGGTATTGCATGGAGCGTTCAGAAAAAGCAATGAATGAACATTCTAAATCGCACCGCTAGTAACAAGGAAGAAAACGTTCACACAACACCGATGTACTGATAAAGTAAAAACATAGATATAAAGGAAAGATGAGTGCACTCCCACACACGAAAAAAAAAACTGCATTTTTTAGCATGAAATAGAAGATAACAAATACAGGTCGTGAAAACCCTATTACATATCAGTATGCATCAAGCACTTTAGTTTATAGACAAAATCATCCAGGTTGTTCTCGGAAGCGATTTCAGCTGGCCGTTTATTCCAATGGTAGATCGCAATGAATAGTGGTGGCTGATGCTTAAGGTTACTATGGTCGAACTTGGGCTGTCCTTTCAAGGGGGGATCTAATCGGGCGAGGATATGAACAGCCGGTTTGATATGGGCTTCTGCGAATGCCGAGTGATTGTGATAAATCGGTGAAAGGGAGTTAGCATTGTAACAAGTCATCGTTTTTTAAGTGAACATATATTTAGAGATAATTTAATGTGAGTTACCCTGAAGTAGCGAGTATATATTTTTTTTCTTGACAAATTTAGCAGGCTTTATTTTGTAGTGATTAGAGTTTGTTGTCAAGGAATTCTTGACGCTGATTCCAAATGTGATCGGCATATTCAAGCTGCGGTATAACCAAAGTAACGTATGCTAAAAGTTGCTGTGTGACAAAGTAATGTATGACAAAAGCGAGGGTCTCGGACATTTTAGTAGGTAAATAATCAATTGAGGAGCATTGAATTGGTGACGATATGGCATTTACAAAACAGTAAGAAGAGAAGAGGGTCAAAAAAATTATCCTCCAGGAAATCCGCTATGTTACCTCCAAGCAAACAAAGCTCAGTTCATTAAGCTTACAAAGCCACATATGTTGCTCAGGTAATTGAATAACAGGCATTTATGGTATGCTCATTTGGGTGAACTTTGTCATTGAGGAGCTACTGCCAATCTACATCAGATGATTTACATAGGGCAAAGCAAACATTTTCTAATCAACCCTTATTATACAGGGTCCCTCCTGGAATTAAGGAGACAGGTCGTGGCGTTGCGCTCACGTGTGCTTGATTAGGAAACCGGTGGCGCAGGAAAGTGTGAGAACCTTCAGCTTCACAACGCGACGAGCTCAGTTGGCTTCGAACAAGTCAGGGGAAAGGATGCATTCTTGAGAGTGTGCCCCTGTTTCGTCGCTGTGACATCATGGGTTCTGCACGCCGAAAACGCTCCGTCGCACGCGTCACTCTCTGTGAGGGATTTTCTTGACAGGATAAGGCATAACCACGCTTCTCCAGGCTCCATACAGTACCGACCTCGCTCCCTATGATTTCTTCCTGTTTCCGAAGATGAAACACGCGTTGAAAGAACACCGATACGACACCATGGAAGACGTCTAAAGGACCGCTACGAAGGTGCTCAATGAGATTCCAGAAAAGGAGTTCCAAGACGCCTACAAACAATGGGGAACTTGCTGGATTGGATGTGTCGATGCCCAAGGTTCTTAATTTGAAGAATATTTGGTGTATTGAAATATTTTGTCAAATGAAGTGTGCTTTCTATACTCAGCCTCCTTACTTTCAGGACAGTAATGCAAAAGGATAGAAAGTTGGGCGAGTTGGTACGGTAACATGATCTTGAATTGCAGTGCGAAGTGACACAGGCAGAGACTGTCGCTTAGTACTGTAGCGCTAGTCCTGTCTGCTTCTAGTCTCTGTCTGTGTCACTTCGCGTTACAATTCAAGATCATGTTTCAGGACAGACCCTGTATATACCACTGGAAGCGTGGTTCATGAAAGTAACCAAGCTGGTCGTCGCAGCTCGCCTTGAAAAAGCCATCCTGAAGAAGTGGTCACTGACCAAGTCAAGGAGTCCACGCGGATTCTTTGGTCACACTGGTCGTTAATCCGATCAAGAAACGCAAGCAGGCTCCGCAACCTGTGTTTTTTTTACTTCGACTTGAGCAGTGACCGAAACGTCTTCACCAGGTTACCCGACGAGACGAATTTTGACTAGAAAGTCACAAACCCTTGACTTGAATGTAACCCTGTTCATCTATTGAGATATTTTAGCACTAACAGAAAGCATGGAATCTACTATAGTATCAAACACTTTAAGACGCAGCGCAAAAGATAGAGATCGGCCTGTAGCTGGTAATTGAACTTTTATTTATTTTTATTTATTTTAAGACATTGCAGACCACTATAAAGACCCACTGAAAAGGGACATAAAGTACACACACTCACACACACAAAAAAAAGGAAAATATGCGTAAATAAAAAATATAAAGGAGAATAAGTTTTACCAATGAAGCACTTAGGTTAGGAAAAACAAGACCCCGCAAAGAAAATAAAAATATTTTTTCCCCGCGATAGAGTAATGCAAGTGTGGTGCTATTTGATTGGTGAAACACGGTCGCTGCCATTACAGGGTTGCACAAAGTTGCATTGAGAAATGTTTCATTTGTTAATAATGCTTTTATGATTTGTAAACGTATGTTAGTGTTTTATTTCCCACCTTATAGTTTGCATATGTGGTGCATATCTTCCAGTGTCTTTAATAGTATCTCCTTCATTGTTGTACTTCTTCACTTGGGCGATAGCCCTGAGGGGCCTGCATTATTTATTAATAAATAAATAAATAAATAAATAAGTTCAAAGAAAGGCACAAGGCTTCGAGAGAGTGACATATGGAGAAGCTGTTTAATGAAAACCGGACAGGCTTGCCTGGCGGCATGCCTATAGCCTGCTACTCCAGATGGGAACGACAAGAAATCAAATGTTGCATTCAGCGAACGACAACGTTTTCCCTAAAGCTTTGTGGTTAACAATACCGAATACTGTCATGGCGGTTAAAACACATGGATGTACCACAAGAGATAATTACGCACAAGTATGAGCGTCCATCTTCGCGTGCAATGTGCGCTGATGCAGGCACACTTGGGGGTTGGAGACGAGCTTTTGAGACAATGTGCACATGGTCGTATTAAAAACAAAGAACAAAAAAGAACAGTGCAGCTTAGACAAAAACAAATTGAACAGACTGCCATCAAAGTGTGCCAGAAAATTCACTACGCAAATGTAGGCGCCCTAACTTCTGGTGTTCTAAAAATGAAAAGAACCCTGCTTGTTTACCGTTACACCGAAGTGGGCTTACAAGGTCAGCTAATGGGTTTTAAGCGAGAAATCTTTGTTTACGTAACCATAACGAGGAAAGGAGGAGGCACGCTGTTTTAAGCAGCAGCAATACGTGAAAGATTTCTGCCGTGAGAATAATAAAGAATGGAAGCAGAGTAAATTGTATCCGCTTCGTTTAACATGGGCTAGGCTGGACGGCTGCCATTCAAATTTATTGGCAGTAAAAATGTCGAGACTCAAAACAACGTGTACGAGAGGAAGAGCTATGTTTTGGACGTCGTGCATTACGCGAAAATTTATTGCACCACTTGAGAAAAACATGGGCTTTGGTGAAACAACTACCACGCGCACTCACGTGATACGCTAGCAGGCCTTTCCCGGAAAGCTGTCGGCTGCGCGCAAAGTGACGTTCCGCAGGCAGGTTGCGCCGCGCGTTTTCACTTTCATTCAACAGTAGCAAGGGCGAATTGTTGCAACACATTTTCTTCCTCAAGCCGGAAATCTTGACGGCCTAGAAAACGCTTTTAACCGCTTATACTCACTTGTTTTGTCTCTTTCTGATGGTTCTTCATTCTCCGGGTAATTGCATCACTTGACATGAAATTCAGGTTGAGAGAGAGATTTTTGTATACGGGCGGTTCTTTTTCTTTTCCTCATTTCTTCACTAAAATAAAGAAGACAGTATCAGTAGCACCAGCCTTATGCTGACTACATGAGCATCCACAAAGGTAGCTTAAAGATAAAGTAATTAACATAGCGATTAATTAAACTTTTCTTTATCTTACTTAGCAGCCTGACTGATCTCCTCGCATGCTACTCCACGTGCTGGATGATAATTATGATATACACAGTGATCACATAAATTTATACACGGCACATACAGTCCCACACATGCGCACACAGACATACACACACACATACGCACGCACACACACAGAGACACAAACACACACATATATTTGCAAAGTTTCTTTAAGGCTTGTGGCCCGCAAGAGGCTTGTGGCCCGCCGCACTTTCGTGGCGCGTAAGGCGCAGGTGGTGCTTAGCCATGGGCCGATAATTTGCCGCAGTTCTAAGCTCGAGTCCGTTGCAGGTGTAGTGCCGCTTTCAATGACTGTCTCTCTGACGCTTAGCGGCAGCAATAGCCCAGATAATATTGCAGGTCTTCAGGGGATTTGCGGTCAGAACCCACTGGTGAGTCCGTCAGTTGAATCTTGCACTTGAAGAGAAGTTCGTGTAGGCCACATTGAACCTGGTGCAGTGACTAAGGCATGTTTCTCGCTCACTGAGGCCTCGCGGCATGTAAAAGTCACGCGATAGATCGATTTTCTATAGAGGTCTGTTTTAATGACTTGCATCAGTACAGAGAAATCGCAGTAAATGCAAAGAGAGAGAGAGAGAGAGAGAGAGAATACAGACAAAGGCAAGGAGGTTAACCAGACGTAGTTCCGACTGGCTACCCTGCACGGGGGGAAGGGTTAAGGGAGACAAAAAGAGGAAGAGAGTGGAAGGGGAAGATAGAGAGAAAGCGAGACGAGTACTAACAAAGCGCGTACACTATAGAGCGGTAGGGGGCGGCGTTCTTAAAGTCTATCATGAAGCCCCGTAGACTGCAGGAACCTTAATAACGAGAGTAAGGCCTTCAACGCGGATGTTCTTTCAGAGCGCTGACCTAAAGGTTTCAGTTCTGATAGTGGACGATTGTCCAACTGGTCCAGTACTCTGCACGTCATTTGTCTCTGGGCACTATATCGCGGGCAGACACAGATAATATGTGTGAGAGTCTTTTCGTTGTTGCATGTGTCGCACGTGGGGCTGTTGGCCATTCCAATAAGGAAAACATATGAGTTCGTAAAGGCAACGCCTAGCCACAGACGGTACAGCATGGTCTGTTCACGTCGTGATAACCCAGGTGGGAGGTGCATCCGTATGACCGGAGACAACAAACGCAAACGACACATGGTGAAAACGTTCGAGTCCCACAGGGGCAAAGTACAATCACGGGACATCAATCGCAGCCCAGCCGCAGCGTCTGTTCGGGAATGCGGAATGAAGACTCGTTGACCACTTTCATGTGCAGATCAGGCGGCTTCGGCGGCGTGGTCGTCCCCACTAATGTTATAATGTCCTGGAAGCCATTGAAAGATTATGTTGTGTCCCTTGTCAGGGCTGTGATGATATATGTGTCGAATTTCTGTGGCCAGTTGTTCATTGGGTCCGTGGCGCATTGGGCTTTGTAGGCACTGAAAGGCTGCCTTGGAGTCACTAAAGACAGTCCATTGTTGCGGTGGTTCCTGCTTAATGAAATCAAGTGCAGCATGGAGTGCCGCGAGTTCTGCAGCCGTTGACGTGGCCACACATGAAGTTTTTAATTTGATTTCTTCATATTTTCTGGGGATGAAGACTGCAGCAGCAGAGCTGTTGAGTGTCACCGAACCGTCTGTGTAGACATGTTGCCGGAATCTGTGCACGTTGTGAATGTGTTCCAAAGTTGCTTGTTTCATAGATTGCAAAGGCGCTCCGGCTTTGTTTCTGATGTCTGGAATTGTCAACTGCACTTGCGGCCGGTGCAGACACCACAACGGGTCGGATAATCGTGTAGAAGGCGTAATTTGTGATGGCAAGTAGGACTGATGTCTTACAATACTTTTGTCAAAAGTTGAATGTGGCCCTTTTGCTGGCAAGCAAGCAAGCAAGCAAGATCGTGGGAGCGAACCCGAGTCATGTGTCGAATGTGTGCTCCCAGGGCATCTGTATCGATGTAGACTACAAAAAGAGCGTCTCGGGCAATGGCCAATGTCGCAATTGATGATGTAGTTTTTGGGAGACCGAGACAAGTTCTGAGTGCTCGTGCTTGCACACTCTGGAGTTTGCGGATGTTTGTAGTGCAAGTATTTTCTAGTGCAGGTAAGCTGTACCGCAGGAAGCCCAAAAACGGTCCTTTATACAGTTGCAACATTGATGGTACTGTTGCACCCCAGGACTTCCCGCCGAGGAACGCAAGAAGGTCCACAATGGCGGCCAAACGCTTTGTCATGCACGAGACGTGAGGGCTCCAAGACAAGTCTCTATCAATGATGACGCCCAGAAATCGGTGCGTTCGTCAATATCGCATAGTTTGGTCATTAATCCGCAAAGCATACGGGGCCATCGCTTTGCGAGTAAAAGCAACGAGTTCACATTTCTCAGCTGAAAACTACAGGCCTTGCTTTCTTAGGTATGTTGACACAGCCGTTGAAGCTTTCTGAAGTCGCACATGGACTTGTACACGTGTCACTCTTGAAGCCCATATGCAAATATCGTGTGCATATACGGAGAGCTGAACGGAAATGCAAAGCATGTGCAGATGCCAGTCTCACCGCGTCCTTTCTCGAGAGAGATATCTGGACCATTTCTTTCCAAGTGCCGTATCTAATATAGATGGATGATATATTTAAGCAGTTAGAGACTCATTGACGAGGTTATACAGGGTGTTCAAAGTTAAAGTAACAGTAATATTAATAAAGACGCGATGCGAGCTACGCAAAACATACTTGCCCAGGTGGTTTATGCGTTTTGGCGCATACAATTTTCCCAAAGATACACTCATCAAAGACATAATGAACAAAAAAAACCTTGATTAACTTTTTTTTGCTATCATGATTTTGCTATATATTTATATAGTTGAGACGTCCGGACAATTGTGTTTGAAGACAAGTTAACTTTGACTCTCCTGCAGATGGTCTGTTCCGAGATATTAATCATCAATTTTGACACTCCGTCAGCTAATTTTGCATTCAGGGGGGTGGATCTCTTCACAATGTCAAGCCGTCATGGAACATCAACATGAGGAAAAGGGGAAAATTAGGTTGATGCTTGTTTTCGCCAGCCGATAGCAAGAGCGCAGCAATTATCAGCTTCACCCAGCTTGCAAACAATATGCCACATGCAGTTAGCTACGCCATAATAGGAGTTTAACGTTATGTCGAGATCCATGCCACCGAATGGGAAATTAGCTGAATGAGTGTAAAATTTCATCATGAGTATCTCAGAACAGAAGCGCTCCAGTAGAATGAACAATGTGAAACTGTCTTCAAACATGATCGTCCTAAATTTTTAAATATTAACATATATCCCAATCGCGATAGCGACACGACGAATTAATAATTTTTTTATAATTATGTGTTTGGTGACACTAATTTGTCTAGAAAAGTTGTGTCCGCCAAAGCGGATACACTGCCTGTGCAAACAGATTTTGCGTAGTTTACATAGCGTTTATATTAAAATCACTGTTAAGTGATTTGAAGACTCTGTATATCCAGAAGATATATTTCTGAATGCAAAAGAGAGAGAGAGAGCAAATGATAAATGAAGCGTAGGGAGGTTAACCAGGACTGAGCCCGATTGGCTACCGTACACTGGGGAAAGGGAAAGGGGGACTGAAAGATTAAAAGAAGCGAAAGTCCATTGGTGATATCGGTCGGTCTCTCAGTCCGGATCACAGACGCTGACTCAATCCGGTAGCTTTCAAACATCGCAGCAGCGCTTTTGTGGCTTTTTGTAGCTGCGATATGCGAGACCATGGTCCCAAGATCTTGTTCAAGGTGAAAGGCTTTCCATCTAGTTGATTGAGAGCTGTGCAGAGGTCTTGCCTTTCATTTTCAAAAGATGGGCAGTAGCAAAGTAGG
Organism: Dermacentor variabilis; assembly: GCF_050947875.1. Lineage (NCBI taxonomy): Eukaryota > Metazoa > Arthropoda > Arachnida > Ixodida > Ixodidae > Dermacentor > Dermacentor variabilis. The sequence continues at coordinate 270,563,933 of NC_134568.1, read as the reverse complement.
TGTTCTATGGTTTCCTCGACACCGCAGGCATTGCACTCGGCGCTATCAGCCATTCCAATCAAAAATGTTTATGCATTGGTGAATGCGACGCCCAAACGTAAGCAGCACAGCACTGTTTCCTCATTACGCTGAAGACCTGGTAACAGCCGCAGTTGCATGGAGGGATCGAGGGAATGTAATCGATGTTGAGTGAAAACAGGTCTGTGCCACTTCTCCAATGTCAAAGAGCGCACTAGCTTGCGTAAGTGTTGGTCTGCGTCAGTACGCTATAAAGGTATAGAAACAAGGGTTGCTCCTTCGTGTGGTTTCCTAGCAGCTCCGTCAGCGAGGTCGTTGCTGGAGATACCGCAATGACCAGGCAGCCACTGAAACACGACGTCGTGTCCTTTCGCGATCATGTGATGGTGCATTTCTCGTATCTCCGACACGAGTTGTTCACATTACCCGCGACGAAGAGATGACAGAAGACATTGTAAGGCCGCCTTCGAATCGCAGAATATTGCTCACCGATTAGCCGGTTGGTTATTAATGTAATCAACGGCACCTCGGAGGGCAAGCAGCTCCGAACCGGTCGATCTTGTCAAGTGAGAAATCTTGTATTAGACGCTTAGTGATCGTGATGGTATAACCACTGCGCTGGTGGAGCTGGTCTGAGTGGAAGAGCCATCCGTATATATGTGGACTCGATCAAAGTAGAAAGTGTGCAAACAATCCAGAGCTGCTTGCTTCAAGGCCAAGGTAGGCAGGTCGGTCTTCTTTCTTACCCCTGGAACCGTAAGACGCAGTTGAGGTTGTTTTAAACACCACAAAGCTGAGGTTGAACGTGCTGAGGGTGTGAAGCCCCATTGGTAAGGAGGCGCGATGGATGTTGACCTTGTTGGAGAAGGACGCCTGTGGTCGTCGTACTGGCAGGCACGCAATAGAGCGTGACTGCATCCGTGAAACATGATGAACATAGGCTCTAAGCGTTTCGGTGCTAATGTAAGTCGTGATCGGATGGTCTTGAGCCATTATAATGGTTCCTGCTGTTGAGGCGCTCCGCGGAAGGCCTAGGCAAACACGTAGTGCCTGCGCCTGCACGCCCTGAAGTTCTCGAAGATTTGACTTGCCTGTTTGACAGCTATATTTGACGCTATAGCGCAGGAATCCGATGAAAAGTGCTCGATATAACTGTAGCATGGAGCCCACTGACGATCCCCATGTTTTGCCAGCGATGAACTTGAATACTTGAACAATAGATGTGAGCTTCTTCTTTAAGTGGGCAACTTGAGGGCTCCAAGCGAGGTCCCGGTCTACAATTACGCCCAAAAACCGGTGATTTCTCTTATAGGAGATGGGCTGACGATTGATGCATACGGGATATCGAATCATCGCTTTTCGCGTAAAGGCGACTACGACTAACGCACATCTTTCTGTTGAGATGGTAAGGCCTTGTGTGTGAAGGTTGTCAGATGCCTGTGTTGCTGCTTTCTGTAGCCGTGTGCGAACCTGCAGGCGAGTGACCGCTGATGTCCAGATGCAGATGTCGTCGGCGTAGATTGAGACACTCACTGTTCCCGGTAGGGATTCAGCCAGCCGAAGAAGCGCGAGGTTCAAAAGAATAGGGCTCAGAACACCGCTTTGGCATGAACACCGCTTTGGCACTCACTACACCGCTTCGGCATGTGTAGTGGTCGGTAGTCGGACCATCTTCCGTACTTACAACAAGGACCTTTGTGTCAAGTAGTTTCTGATCCATTGTTATACTCGCCCTCCTAGTTCATTTGAATCTGAGTGCAAAAGTTTTTGTGGGAGCGAAGTGAATAGTTATTTCTCCTTTACAGACTCGCTGAAATTAAAACTGACGAGGCAAATGAGCGCTTATTGCGTAATTTGACGCGTAAGCGGGAGGCAGCGTTCAAATTTAGATGGGAAGCAGCGTAGTGTTTTCCAAAGCGCCCGCGTGCGGTGCTTTGGATGCATGTTAAAGGGACACTAAAGGTTACTATGAAGTCAAGTTAAAGTGATAACGCAGTGCTCTAGAACGTCTAAGGCGTCAATATAATCGCGAACAGAGCTTCAGTAACCGAGAAATTGAGGTAAATGCATGACACGATTTGAGACCCCCCCAGCGACATTCCGGTACTAGCCCGATGACGAAGGCACTCCTCATCATAATTTATGTCACTAGTACTCAACTACTCGTAATAAAAAACATCATTTCATTAGATTATAAGACGGAAGAAAATGCTACTTGTCTACTTCTATTCGATTCTAAGAAAACATTACATTTTGACGTTACGCTTGAGAAGTATCGGTGATCGAAAGGTTTCGTTTTCGCTCGACTCTGCGCGCTCGACTTTGCGCCGCGCGCGCTTCGGAGTTTCAGTTGTTTCATTATCGCGTCGTGCTACGGTGGTCCTGCTGGCTCGCGAATCTTGCATTTGTAACAAACAGCGAGAATGCCGCGTCCATGTGATGTCGTGGGATGCGCGAACGGTCCGCGGAACTTGACCAGGGGCAGTTGCAGTGGCGAATCCAACGTTACTTATCACTGTGTGCCAACGAGTGAACCTCTCCGTTCGAAGTCATTAAGTGCGGTGCCTCTGCCACAGCGCGCTGGCAGAGAGCCTAAAAACCACGTAGTGCGCTCGCTGCGCTTTCGTCCAGAGGATTACGAGTTCAACGCCGACTTACTGAAGTCGTGTGGAGGGCCTTTCAAAGCAGGCCGCCGTCGTAGTAGTACGCAACGACGCCGGCAGCGCGAGCTCTCAGCAGCAGGTCACGTTCATCAGTATTTAAATCGCTGAAGTCGAGCCCAGCATCGCGAGCCAATGTGTCGTTGTCAGGGTCGTCCATTGCAATGGTCGTCGAAGTTGGCGTCATAAAATAAAGAACCAGCTTATCGTCACGCTTCCGCTAGCAACCATAGTTCCGCTTTCGCGCTGCTGTCGGCTCTGTCTTGGCTCTGTTGCTGGCCGCGCGTTCGCGTTTTGCGCAGAAAAGCCGTAGCGCCGTCTGCGGCTTTTCACCGAATATGTTGCACGTAACCTCTCGGCGGGAAGTCTGGTTGGTGAGCTCACAATTAACGATCATGCCGGGCGTGAAAAGCGCCATGTAAATGTGCCGAATCAGCGGGATGTGGTGGTAGAGTATCCTTGGCTTTCTCGCCGTTTTGCCGCCGTGTCACTGGTCTCTCTGCAACAAGTGCGCCTTGTTGTATTTTAAGAAATGTTGACCAATGAGAAGCTAGGCTACATTGGAGTCCGATATCCTATGACACCTAAATATCGACGCGACCACTTATACCATATAACATGGGGAAAATTTAAACAAAAATATAAACAGTAAAAGACGAAGCGACGAATAGCTCGAAGTGAGTTGTCTTGCGCTTTAGTCCTTTAATTGTTATCTCTCTTTTCTTCCGCATTCTGATGCTACAATACGACTGCTATCTTAGCAATAAGTGCAACAGGCGCCACGTCACCCATGTTTTGAAGTTCGACTGGGAAGCCGTCCGAACGCTTCACCAAGAAGTCGTCATTCTTGCCTTGTGACAACGAACTGATGAATGGCTTTCAGGAGTAACACACACACGCACAACCATAAGTTATACTCATCCAGCAACCTTTAGACAGCTCGATAACAGCGTGCATACCTCATAAGGAAAACCAACTAATAATGAAATAAAATACTGAAAACCAACTTCTGGCCCTCAGAAGGACAGACTCTGTTACACTTGCTCCTCCTACCGGGCTCTGCTTTCGCAATCGATTTTGTTGAACGAAGGGGGTCCCACGCCCGTAGAAAAGCAAGGGTCAATAGCAGCTAGTAGCTAGTAGGCTACTAGCAGCTAGTAGGCAATCGCGGCAGCCGGAGAACCGCTTCTCCGGCTGCCGCGATTGCTGATCGCGAACAGCAGCAAGCAGACGAATAACCCAGCATACAAACGTGATTATGGGGCTCGAAATCGACGCATGCAAGGAAGAAACACGCAGACACACGGAGAACCACATTTTCACTTTTCCGTGTCTTTTCAGCGGCCTAAAGTCGTGTTCCGCAAATCGCGCCAATTTAGCCAAGAAGTTTTATTCAAACCTAGTATACAAGAATGTCCTCACTGTCGAATGCCGCGCCTCATATAATAATAATAATAATAATAATAATAATAATAATAATAATAATAATAATAATAATAATAATAATAATAATAATAATAATAATAATAATAATATCTTATGTCCACTACCAGGACGAAAGCCTCTCCCTGCGATCTCCAATTACCCCTGTCCTGCGCCAACCAATTCCAGCTAGCGCCGGCGAATTCCTCAATTTCATCACCCCATCTAGACTTCTGCCGTTTTCGACTGCGCTTCCCTTCTCTTGGTACCCATTCTGTAACCCTAATAGTCCACCGGTTATCTAACCTACGCGTTACATGACCTGCCCAGCTCCATTTCTTTCTCTTGATGTCACTTCGAATATTGGCTATCCCTGTTTGCTCTCTGATTCATGCCGCTCTCTTCCTGTCTCTTAACGTTATGACTAACATTCTTCGTTCCATTGCTCTTTGGGTGGTCTTTAACTTGTTTTCGAGCTTCTTTGTCAGTCTCCAAGTTTCTGCCCTATATGTCAGCACCGGTAGAATGCACTGATTGTACACCTTTCTTTTCAATGACAATGGTAAGCTTCCAGCCAGGATCTGACAATGTCTGCCGAATGTGCTCCAACCAATTTTTATTCTTCTGTGAGTTTCCTTCTCATGATCAGGGTCCCCTGTGAGTAATTGATCTAGGTAAACGTGCTCTTTCACAGACTCTAGATGCTGACTGGCGATCCTGAACTCTTATTCCCTTGCCCGGCTATTGACCATTATCTTTGTCTTCTGCATAATAATCTTCAACCCCCCTCTTATGCTCTCTCTGTTAAGGTCTTCAGTCATTTGTTGCAACTCGTACCCAGTGTTGCTGAACAGGACAATGTCATCTGCAAATCTAAGGTTGCTGAGATATTCGCCGTTGATCCTTACTCCTAAAAGCCTTCCCAGTTTAATATAATAGCTTGAATACTTCTTCCAAGCACGCATTGAATAGCATTGGAGAGATTGTGTCTCCTTGTCTGACCCTTTCTTTATAGATATCTTCCTACGTTTCTTGTGGAGAATTAAGGTAGCTTTGGAATCTCTGTAGATATTTTTCAGGATATTTACGCAAGCAGTCTGTGCTCCTTGATTACAGAAGGCCGAAGTACAGCTGGAGGCATAGTGCGCGCCGACCAGTCATCACCATTGACAGACGCGCACACTCGACTTGACCGCGCTGGGCGATGATGCTGCTACTACGCTACAATATTTTCGTTTCTGTTCTGGTTCTCTTTCATTAACTCCAGTTTTTCCATTCAAAGCATGCACGTGTTAATTGCTTGCGAGGCATAAAGTATTAAAAGCCCGACTCTATCAGTAACATCTCTCAATAGCATTGAGAAACGAAATAAATGACAACGTTAATTTACATAAGCAGTTTTGCTTATTTGCAACGTAATCCCTCTGGTCAATGGTATATTCCGCGACCGAGCACAAATTACGGTTTTCAACTGCTGCGCTATTTTCGCCCGAACATACCAAAAAGGCATAAGCTAAGGAACGAAATTCCGCGTGTTTTGTCAATTAATGGTATAATGTGAATACTGGCATTGGTAAGTATTGGTATATTCCAAATGTAGTGTTGAATGCTGAATTTAGAGTTATGGGATTGTATATTTTCTCGCCATGGAGTCTTTGTATATTTAAGTCTTAGGAGGTGCTACGTGAATATTTGTATGTCGTTACCTTCCGCTGCCTTTGTTTTGGTAGGTCTAGTCAAGTTTCCGTAACGAGGTTTTCATAACAGTATCCTTTGCCACTTATGTGCATCCCCATATGTACCAAGGAGGTCAAAATCAAATCAGCGCGTCGATTCAACTTATCAACTAATCGTACCAGCTGTTGTTGTTGTAATTTTTTTCCTTCGTTTTGAAGTTCCAACAGATCATTAAAAAAAATTACATTTTACAAATCTTTCTTTTCCGTCTTTTCAGGTAGAATAGCCAGAAATTACCTGCCTGAAAAATCGTACCATGTCCACTTTGCTAACTAAAGAGGTTCACAAATTAACTTTATATTTTTCACTTTGGAGCGCACCTTGCAATGGCCACATTAAAGCCGAGAAGTAGTTAAATCCCATTTGTTCAAACGAAAGCGGCAAAGAGCGCTGAACATGATTTTACACAGGATATGCCACAGGTCAGCATACTCAGTCTCATCCTTCTTACTGCGTAATGGCGGATTTACATGTCATCCAGGTTAACTGCGTCACGGGCAGGTGCCTGACATGCGGGTAACAATTTTCACGATACGCTGATGATGTGTGCATTAGAGCCTCTGGGTCTAGCGTGCATTTTCTTCGAATGGCACTGCAACAAGGCGTAAACATATGAACGAGAGAAGGGTCTGACTCCGTAACTCGCTCACACAGAGGTATTACCCGTCAGCAGTGAACAATTTTCTGCCTCTTTATAGAAGAACAACCTTTAATTATCGCAAAATAGCCTTGATTTCTAGGAATGCTACTGGATCAGCAGCTATCCTTGGCTCCGCACGTAAAGAAACTAAAGAAAACAAATTACTGCACAAGCGAAATTACTTCGCAGCATTGCTGGTACATCATGGGACGGATCGCTGTCAGCCATGCTCAGAGTTAACGCTGTTTTAATTCGACAACAGACTCTGCGCCAAACTCACACGGCTTTTCGCAAAGCTGGGAAGAAGCCCTCCAACAACCCTTAGCGAAAGATACTCGCGTATGGCTGGGAGTTCTACGAGCGGCTATACTAGCTAGTTTGTTGTTGTTGAGGTTCGCCGACCGTTCCTATTCTGAGAACAACAGAAACACGTAGGCATGTTTTCAGACTTTAAGTCAGCATGGAAACCACGCATCGGCTTCAAAGGGACCCACAACCGTGCGGAATGAGTAGTGAGGTTATTGTGCCGATAGAAAGATCCTAACGCACAATGGTAGGAACGAGCATAATTTTATCCCTTATATGTGGAGTTATATATGTAAATTGAATCTGAAACTCGAGCAAAATGGCGTGGGGCGACTCTCTGTGTTGAAGCGTGTCATGAGGCTGTTGAAAACCTTGTCTAAATGTATATTGGCGGCGAGGAGTTACGGAGTCGCCATCTATCGGAAGCGCCTCGCTGGCGTAGTATAAGGGATCACGCGGCGCGCTCCTCATAGGTTTGCTGTCAGCGCTCACTGAAAACACCACGCGCGAGCTTTCCCCGACATTTCTGTAAGTACTTTCGAAACGAGAGAAGTTGTTTACTGTCTAAATAATAATCTTGGGAAAACTGAAAGCACACAATCGTTTACAGACGCTATCTCTTTACCGAATACGTGCAGTGAACGCCACTGCGCGCGGTCGCCGCGATGGAGTCTCCTCAACCGGGTTCTTGCGTGAAAGGTAGGTAAACGCTGAGAGCAAACTATGTGAAATATGTTCTTATAGTGTTTGTATAACTAAATGGAGCGTAATAGAAAGAAGCCTCAATGCAGCGATCGCGCAGATTCGCAGCGACCGACTGCGCGTCTGCATGCTTGTCCGCGCACTGTTTCGCTTTCGCCGCGTGCGCGTTTTCGCACCGTGCCATGAGCTTTAGGCCGCAGAATATGAGCATTTGACAGTATACAAGCAACCATTGTTGCGTGGGAGCTATCAGAGCTGTTCAAAAATAACTTCATTGTAGAGACTTCGACGCCTACAGGGACTATGATGTGCCATCGCGACAATTCAATCTTTTTTTTTCTTCTAAATTCTTTGACTTTTCAATATTATTTTTCGAGTTGCGTCGCACTGTATGTTTATCGGTGTTCTCAGCGTGCAATTTCCCGCTGCTTCTTTTTTGTAATCCAGTGCATTAATTCATAACACAATCATGACCATATGCCATGCTTTTTTTTAAATGTGCTTCTTACCGCTGCCTTTCCACTCCACTGAACTTGCCAGTATCTATAGCATCGACAAGTTGATAGACCAAACGGTCATAACATTAGTCGTGCAGCAGACTCGGGCGAGCGTCTCAGTGCACGTTTGCAGAACATCGCAGACCGGGCGCCGTAGCAGAAATCTTCCTCGCATCTTTGCTTGCTGCATACCCGAGTTGTAGCCGATGACTGTTTGCCGGTTTTATGTCTCGCTAGCCAAGCTTCACGCAGCTTCTTCTCCTGCAGCTACGTGTGAATAAGGCTGACACCGGCCTCCGTTACGTGCGTCCGGCCCTGCGGCACCGAGCAGTAGCCTACCATGTTGCGCGCCTTCAAAGGCAGCCACTACCTATTGTAGTGCTTTCAAGCGTTGTAAAGGAGACACTCGGAGCGGGAAAATTTCGCCACTAAATGAAGACCGCAGCGTACGAGGGAATCCAAACTCGTTTTCAGCTCGCTTCGGCGCTCCCGAAGCAGCCGACGCGGCCGCTATGTCCACGTGATCCCTCCTAGCACGTCACGCCGATGGTGGCGCCAATTTTCCAGTGGTGGAGCTCGAGGCCAATATAGGCCTTTGTTCTTTTCGAATGCTATATCGATAAATTCCCAAAGATGTTTAATTTCTTAATATTGAAAACTATGCCTATTTACCTGTGTATTTGCAATGTGCAAAAAACTTTATTGGAAATTGGCGCTGCCTACGCTCTAGGAAGCGGAGCCACCCATTGACAGCAAGGCCGCCACGGTTGACTCTCATTGACGGAAGCGAATCTGAAAGGCATGCATCGAAAGTGATTGAGGACCCGGAAGCACATCATGGCTGTCATGTTATAGACAACGCATTTTTCTTCCATTGGCGGGAAGAGTTGCCCAGCAGAAGAACGTCCACGATATCTCTAAATTAATAAAAAGGTGTTGTGGCTGTTTTTATGACCGCAATTTCAGCGTTTCATAAAACAGCTCTTCTGCCATCTGATTTTGTATAGCGCTGAAACTAGCGCTATACAAAATGTGCATGGGGTATCCAGGATTCATAAGTATTGTCTAACAAACTCATCTACTTCGATCAGCATTTGGCGATACCTCAGTTCAATAAACAGGAAACATTTAGGTTATTTATATCAATCTTGTCAACAACGGCGGAACTATCCACTGTCCTCTGATCGACTAAATTAACTTCCGTGCAAGCAGTGGCGTAGCCAGAAATTTCGTTCGGGGGGGCTCAGGTTGGAGCTTGGCCTCCTCACAAAATGTGTCGAGGGATCAAATACATGAATAATAGCTGCATTGCCATTGCCCAAAATGCTGCAAAAGAATTCTTGAACGCCAGGCGCTGTGAAGACAAGTAAATATGCATTTTTTCATAAAGGAATATATTATGCCCCAAAAATAAAAAAAAATTAATTAAATTATGGGGTTTTACGCGACAAAAACCACTTTCTGATTATGAGGCACGCCGTAGTGGAGGACTCCGGAAATTTCGACCACCTGGGGTTCTTTAACGTGCACCTAAATCTAAGTACACGGGTGTTTTCGCATTTCGCCCCCATCCCCCAAAATTTGTGCCAGATATAACTGATATCAATGCTTCCATGTTGTTTGTCTATTTAATAAGAAACAAAATATCACACGAACTTCAGAACTATTTCAGTGCGAAACCAGCAAGCAGTGCATGCCGCTGATATGATCATTGTAAAGGCCGTGAAATGAACAAGTTGAGGACAAATATGTTATTAATTATTTGTCAGTCGAGAGCCTTGTTTACATTTTTGTACATATGCAACGGCCAGGGAAAAATCTCAGTGACGCTGTCCTTCGTTCCAATGCACTGCGCAGGAGCAGCTGTCAGCGGTTGCGTATTGTAATTGCATGGAAATCGTAGTCGCAACAAAGATCACCATATAAAAACAGCAGTTCTGCAAAATATACCTAAGAAATTCGAAGCACAGTGGAATACACAAATGCGAAGATAAAGGTTGATACAAAGCAAGAAAAGTGTTTCTGGAAACAAAGCCCACTGCATGTTTCCACAAGATCTCGCAACAAGATTTTTAAATATACGTATAGGTAACCAACAAATCTACGTATCTAAGCAAAAGTCACTTTATACAGGGTGTTTCCGCTAATTTCCGTCAGCGACGTAGGGGTTGACTGTGCCATTTACGCCAGCGATGTGCTCGCCTCGCGAAAGTTTTTTATAGCGATAAGCAGACGCAGCGGGTATCGCTTGTGCTGCCGAAAGCAACAGGTCCGTCATTTCGCGATAGCTGTAAGCAAATTGAACATCCATAAATAAAAAAGCTCAGTTTTCAGAAGGCTGAATATGGTGGAATAAGAGCATCATTAATGGTCAGACGCAGTCTTTCATTGAATTTACGTTTATTTTTCATGCACTTTCACAGCAAGCGCTCGAAGAGGTCACCTTCTGCGGCAATACAACACTGGGATCTTCCGAGAACGCTTGCTGTCGCTGCCTTGAGCACCGTCGGTGAAATGCTGTGGCAGACTTCAGTTATCTTCTCCTGCAAGGCTTCTGAAGTCGTCGCTTCCGTCGTGTATACGTGATCCCTAATATAGCCCCAGAAGAAAAAGTCAAGAGGGTTGAGGTTGGGTGACATTGCCGGCCACAGCACAGGCCCATTTTTCCCTATCCATTACCCTTGGACGGCAACATCAAGGCTTGCTCGGGCTTGACTGCACCTGTGGGCTGGGACCCCTTCGTGCTTACACCACATTGCGTCAAGCTGGGCTAGTGGCATGTTGCAGCCGAAGTCTTCAACCGGCCCTTTGAGGAACTCACATACCTCTTGCCGGCCAGAGTGTTGTTAAAAAACACTGGGCCAATGACTGTACACTCATATATTCCGCACCAAACGTCAAAAGACCACTGATATTGGATGGCGGGACCTTCCTAGCCAGTGGGGATTTTGCTCGCTTCTATAGTGGGCGTTGTGGATATTCACTTGGCAGTTTCTGGAAAAGTTCACCTCGTCAGTCCGGATACCTTGGTGAGAAAGTTAGAATTCTGCTCCTCCTGAATCAAAATCCAATTCGCAAAGTCGTGTCTCTTTTGAAGATCCCTTGACTCTATGCATTGTTGCAACTGCAGGTGATAAGAGTGGAGTCCAGCTGTTTTTAAAATCATCCAGGCATTTGAGGGAGACACACCGAGCTGTGCGCTCACGCTGCGCGTGCTAGCGTGTGGATTGGCCGCTATGAAAGACAAAACGTTGGAGCGAACCTCATTATTTATGACTGAAGCTCTCTGCCTCTTTCTTGTGAAGCTGCCGGTTTGCTTCAGCGACTCCTAGGTGTTGAATATTTTGATCGGGCTCGGTCGCGTACCCGGGTGCCAGCTTCGAAATATTCTTGCAGTCTTCCGTCTCTGTCTGCCTGCAGCTCCTAGAGCAAGGATCATGTCTACTTTTTCCTCGTTGGAAAAAGGCATCACTAAATTGCCCACGTTTTAACAGCCGATGCATGATAGTCTGTTTATTGCTGTCTGGAATTACAACCTACCACCACCACCACGTCCGTCAGTCGCTTTATGCAGCGCAGGAGATAACGGTTGCTAGCTTAAACCGAACAGCCAACGCTTGCGTCGCGGCCCTGTCGCTTTTTAAGCGGCAGCGCACCTATGGCTATCTGTGCGCGGAAAGCTGGGGAGCAGTGCAATCACGATGCGCAAGCGGGCATGTCACGTTGTGTTTTTTGTATTTCGCGGGAATCCGCAGTGAGCTGAAAAACACTAATACTTAATAGATAGAAAGACAAACTGTTTACTCGGACGTTTCGCAAACCGCTCTGCAACTTGCTAACTGGAATTTATTTCCTAGCTTCGTTGCTTCAGAAGCTAGTTAATTAATCTTGACTAATTATCTAATTAAACAAAATGCAGAAATAGCGTGACACAATGCCTACAAAAGTGAGCAACATGCATTTGGTCGCGTCGTCTTAAGTGCATCTGCACATTTTTAAACTCTTCCTAAAGTTAGATAAAAACCCCCTGTATAATCCGTCAAATAAGGCAAATAAACATGTTGTGCAATCACAGATTCTCAGATCACAGAATCCTAAGCCCCCCTCCTCACTCCACTCCCCGAATGCATCGCGCGCGACGGAAGGCGGCGCGCTTCCTTCTCGCTTTTCTCCGTTGCACATACAAGACTGACCCACCATCGTCGGCTCACACCTCCCCTAGCTACGCTTTCGCTCGCACATACAGCATGCGGTGCGCGCTGACGATGTTATCGCCCTTAGACTTCATACGGAGCATGACGGCGACGACAGGAATGCGCCTTGAGTGTCCATCTAATTGCTATCGCAATAATATTAAGAGTATCCGGCAAGTGAAGAGCCCCGTGACCCATTACTTTTCGCAAAAGTCGTAACAAAATCGAACTTTCAGCATGCGACAATTCGCTGCGCTGCAACAATGTCTTTTTGTGCGTGTGTGTGGGGGGCACCGAAATGAAGAAATGCAAAGGAATGCATGTTGGCCACAATCAAATGCCTACTTGGGGCACCTAATGTAGCTACCTAAGGAATATCCAAGAAAACGTGAGACGCTTGGTCCGCAGAGCATCGTATGCATGCTGCTCGTTATTCTACACTGGCGAGATAAAAGACTTTCCGTAGACGTTGCGATAACACCTAAACGATGGTGATACCCTCAAGCGAACGCGTTGCAATATGTCGAGTCCCCACAATGGTGACGGCGAGCGACCATTGCTTCTTTTACTCGTCTGCTAGCCAGAAAGCGTCCAAAACTCTCTGAGGCCAAAATCCACTCGGCCAGAGAAAAATGAACGCGCACCGCAATGCGCCGCGCGGTTCTCAGGGCAACACGTGAAAAACGGATGACCTCTGGCTGGCTCTGGTAGCCCGCGGGTGGCGAGAAGAAAAAAAATTGAAGAGGCTCAATGTGTCCGCGCGAATAAAATTCAAAGTAGAAAAAATAAATAAGAACGCAGTTACCTTTGCTGGCGTTAGTGTCTTGGCATGGATGCTTTGGCGTAGGTGAAAAAGATGATATTCTTTTCTGTGACATAATGGCACAAATGAACCATCAAAACGTTTCGTCTCATCGGACCTCACTGCGTGCTTTGTCAGCTTGTCTAATAATGTGTTGATTTATCTTGTCTCGTTGTATGGTCCGATGTATGACTTTAGAAAAGTCAATGAAGCTTTGGAGTCAAATGTCTATAAGAACATTAAAGCCACAAAAATCCGGAATTGAAAATGTAAAGCACGGCTTTGGAAATGTCAATGAACCTTTCGCATCAAAACTTTATGTGATCTTTATACCCATAAAGTTTCTGAATTGAAATCCATGCACTCCGTAGATTCCGCGGCCTCTGAAAGATGCCGCGACGAGCCCGCTCGCCATTAAAGCGTCCTGGATACTCTGTGCTCGGATGGGGGGATCTTTGCGTTATGTGACTCCAGGTGCATGGGCGTTGCCACGAAATCCAGCCCAAGTTCACAATATTCGCGCCGAAATGTCTTTTCGGGCGTGAAAAATACATTCTAGAGAAAATCCAGAATGATTTCCGGCGCCGTGGGTTGTTTTGGTCGGCGGTGCATCACAGCACGAAAAAATTTCGGGGGGGAGGGCTGAAGCCCCATAAGCCCGCCCCCCCCCCCCCCTGGCTACGCCTCTGCGTGCAAGATATACAGAAGTTGGTAGTTTTGAACGACTCCCAGGCGAAACTCGTATGGCTTAGCAGCACACATATGCGCTCAAAGAGCTGGCAACCGCAATTCAAGCCCAACATGCAATAATGTTGCAGTGGATTCTGCGACACTACACCTATACAGCAGCGCGTCTTATAACATTTTTAACATTTTGGGCTAGTCATCACGACTCATAATTCAGACATAAAAGTGCGAGACTCTGCCTGTATCACAAGTTCTATCAATCTACCAGTCACCCTGTTTCTTGCGTGTACATCGCTACCCTTCGCGCAACCATCATGAGAACACCGCATATCCACCGCCCGCGCGTGCGTCTTCACACCTCAGGTTTCTCATCGCCCGCGCAGCAAGATACTGGAATGATCTGTCTGAAGAAGCCGTGCACCATTCCAGAACATCGTACGTCAAGGGCACTATTGAATTTATCTTTCTTCATTAAACCAACCTAGCCCTGATGTTATACCCTTAATAGAGGGGTATTTGAGGAACTAATAAATAAATAATAATAAATAAATAAATAAATAAATAAATAAATAAATAAAGTTATTCGAGACAACATTGGGACCGATGAGGTAGCCAGACAAGCATACCGGCGAAGTGAGATGCTTTCCTTCCTGCTGTCAGGAAGTGAGCTGCGATGTATCACAAAAAACCCGTCAATCAGCTTGTGTAAAGGACATCGCTGGAGAAAATTTCAGGAATTCCGATTTATTTTGCATTGACCCTCTTACTGAATCTAACATTCCACTTGAATAGAAATCAAAAACTTCGTGAACAGAACTGGATGCGCTGACATCCCACACTGTGACTGCGGCATGCGGACGAAGACACACGCCAGCTCATCTTAGAATGCCCTCGTCATAAGACGCAGGGACTCAAACCGTCACTAATGGCACTAGATCACAGACCGTTCACTTTAAAGAAATTACTGGGACCATGGCCAACAAATTCTATCCATTATGAAACATGCATGGTTACAGCGCTGAGGATGACGAAGACAAAAATTAATTACGCAGGACGGGCGCCGGACATCAACTCGCTCTGCTGCTCCAATGCTCACATGCTTGAAGCCACACTCACATCAAAGTTACAGAGTTATATCTTCCAGTACGCGCACCTCCGACGGGATCGTAAGAAAACCTTGTGATCTTAAGCGTTCTATTTTTGATAAATTTCTTTTTCTAATTCTGCAACTATTGAATTAGGATAGTTATAGTGCAATTTGTGCGACATGGGGGGGGGGGGGGGGGCTGGCGAATAGTTTTCGGCCTAGCGACAGCAACGAGGTGGCGCCCTCTCCACACCAACTTTTCTTCCAAGCCGATTGCCCTCGCACCTTTTTCGCCTCAGCGGATGCCATTGGCAGTAACGCGGTCATTTCTCTTCGACGCGCTAGAGGTGATCTCGTTCCGAGGTGATGAGGCTTCACAACTGCGAGAGGAAAACGAATGCCTTCGCAAGGACCATTCCCGAGGCGTCAAATAAAACGCCCGAAACATCAGGCCCGAAGGACAGCGGTTGGTTGCCTATGGGACGAGATGATGCGTCGTGCAGGTGTCACGGGATGGAAGCCACCTGTCCACTCTACAACGCCGTCTACTCTCGCCGCATCATCACTTAGGGTCTACGAACATATAGTAGTTGAATAACTCGCAAAGGTTTGCCGCTTCCACTGCTGGAAAATCCCTCGAGACGGAAAACGAAAGCAATGGCCCTGTGGCCATCTCAACATTTCATCAACATCTCGACAAAGTTTCTCCGCTCTGATGCCGGCGCCTTAGAACGAAGTATGACTCAAGCAGGATACTGGCTTGAGCTACTTGGTGAATCATACTTCAGGGAGCCAACGGCGCGAGGAAGACGCGCGTATGCGTTCACTGTCCGCCTCTTTTTCTACGCCATTAATTTTCTGAAGTACGACTCTTATTCCTCCATTCCTCTTCATGGCAGAAATGGAGGCTATATAGGCGGCCTGTGCAAGCCACCGTTCCGTGCGTTACTGCACGACGACATGCTGCAAGCTTCTGAACTATATAGCCCCCGAAGTTCAATGTGGTCCGTAGTCTCGACATCCACTAAAACGTTCGTGGTATCCAGCGCCAGAATGTACTTTGATGTTCTTTTGTCTTCCTTCCATATTGCTGTTGTTTGCGAAACGTGTTTGCGCGGTGAAGTTCCATAGGCAGATTTCCTCTCACCACAGTACATCTTCAGCAGTGGACGGGGGGAATTCAGCGAATGTAAACAGAACGTTAGCGGCCTGGCGATTCATTTGTTTATTGTACCCTGAAGGCTTTACAGCATCGTAGAGGGGAGGGGCACAGAAAGAACAATTACAAATTTGATAAGCAGCACTTTACATAAAACAAGATCAGAAAAAAAACACAGCAAAAAAAAAAGAAGTGAATGAAAAAAATATGGCATGTTGACATAAGGTACATGAAATGACATGGTGACACATAGGTCATGGCGCTATGCACGCACACACGCGCCAAAGAAAAGAAAAAAAGGATGTAAGAACAAGAACAAAAATACATCAAAAGGACCTGTTAATTTCCTCGCAGAATCTTTTTGGGTTACTAATAATGACGGTTGAGGCTGGCAAGTGGTTCCAGTCACGGCTAGTTTTGGGTAGAACTGAATGAGAATATTTTACCGCGTTTGCTCAACGAATATGAACTTTGCAATGGTGATCAAGGCGTGAAGATATTAAAGGAGCAGGCTGTATCCAGCGCGATTTAAGTACGTGATTGTGATAACAGATCTTTTGAAAAAGGCAGAGGCGAGATAGTTTTGTGCGCACTACAAGGTTAGGGAGATTAAGGCTATTTTTCATGGTTGTTACACTGGATGTTCGATGATCATCTGAAAGCATGAAATGTGCTGAGTGATTTTGAACTGCTTCGAGCTTGTTGATTAGTATTACCTGGCGGGGGTCCCATACGGATGAAGCGTATTCCAGCACAGGACGGACGTAAGTGACATATAGCTGCTTCTTTAATGATGATGGTGCAAGGTAAAATTACGTTTCATGTAACCGAGCATACGATTGGATTTCGATGTTACTTAATCAATGTGATCAGCCCATGACAAAGAGTTAGTGATGTGTACGTATACACCAAGATACTTATAAGTTCGATTGCGTTCAAAGAATACGAGTATTTAGGAAAAGGTGCATGGTTACGGGAAGATCTCACTGTTTTCCATTTAGAAATGTTAAGTTCCGTTTTCCAGAGCTCACACCAATGCTTAATATTATTAAGGTCTGTTTGAAGTGATTAATGTAAGCATCATTACTAACTTTCTGGTATATAACGCAATCCTCAGCAGAGAGACAAATGGATGAATGTCTATTATTAGGTGAATCGTTAATATAAATTTAAAAATGTAATGGGCCTTGAACGGAACTCTGGGTAATGCCTGAACGCACGGGTACCTCAGGAGAATCGATATCAATAGTGGAAACAGACTGTGCACGGTTAGAAACAAATCCTTCTATACACTGGAGCAATAGCGAGTCAATGCGTAAGCGGTGTAGGTTTATTAGAGGCAGCTGATGATTAACCTTATCGAATGATTTCGCAAAGTCTAGGAAGATTCAGTCAGTTGCCACACCTGTGTCGAGGGCAACATGCAAATCAATTGTAAATATAAGTAGTTGCGTTTCGCATGAAAATAACTTACGAAAGCCATGTTGGGAGCTGTGGAAGAAGTTATTTGAGTCCAAGAAAGTAACAAGATGGGTGTAATTAATATGTTCCATTAGTTTACAAGGAACAGACGTAAGAGAAATAGGGCGATAGCTACGGGGATTATGCCTGTCGCCAGACTTATCAAGAGGAATTACCTTTGCTGTTTTCTAGTCTTTTGGCAGATAGCTATCCTGAACAGTTTTAGCAAAAAAGCAATCTAATATGATAGAACTATATTCTTCGGTGTTGTGAAGGAATTTTGAGTTAATTGTGTCAATACTACCCGAGGACGACTGTTTCAATTTATTAATCGTAGCCACTATAGCGGAAATTATAAACGTAATGGGATCCGCAGTAAAATAGTTAACATCGTGTGTGCACGGTTAATGAATAATGTTAGAGTTCGAGAAAAAGTGAGCGAAAGTTTTCTTAAGTAATGAAGCACAGAGATGTTTTGGAACTGGATCACCTGATTCATCAACGAGGCATATGGCTGTTTCACTTTTTGGCTTTACTGCACTCCAAACTGTTTTGGATTAGTTGTTAACAAAGATGGAAGTGTAATGTGAAAGAAATTCAATTTAGCAACGTTTAGCAATCGATGTAGCAGCTATTTCGGTGTAGGCAGACCAGCGCTCCACGCTTCGCGATTTCTTCGCAGCATGAAATAGCCTTGCTTTTTTGTTAGATAATCTCTTTAGGTATCTAGAATACCAGAGTGCGTTAGAATCACTGCGTACGGTTCTTAAAGTGACGTGCAGGTTAATTAGTTTAGTAACTTTTGTTTTGAACAACTGTCAGACGGCTTCAACGGGCTTATCCGAATAATTTAAGAGGAATTCGTTGAGGAAAGAGCAAAGACTGATGTTGATAGCTTCATAATTGGCTTTGTTGTAGTTCCTTATCCTTTTTCACAATCTTACGTCTACTAGTTGTGGGAAGGGAAATTGTGAAATGAAGTACATCATGATTGTTCAATCCGGGTGTGTGTGTTACAGATAAAGTTATATCTGGGGCTGATGTTAGCCCCGAATTGAGTAGTGATGCTGTAGTGGGTGTCACACGCGTCGGCTGAGAAACGAGTTATTTATTTATTTACAGAATACCTGCGTGGCCTCGAAGGCATTATCGCAGGGGGGACAGTTAGAGAAAGATGTATTAAATCGTTCACAGAAATTAGTATGTATAATGTATAAAGTAACATCAAGCTGGGAGCACACAATAAGTGAACATTTTCAAGCGCAACAGAAAATTAAAACAAAAGACAGTAATACATTGTTACAAACACAGACGGGGATAGAAATCGTGATTATGAGATATTAGAACACATTCCTCCGGTAAAAAATTCCAGTCTGTCAAACTTGGTGGAAGAAAGGATGGGGCAAAACTGTGCGTATTACAGCTGTATTCTCGCACCTTCTTTCCGTTGGTCGAGTCCAGTCGAGACGTCAGTTGGCTCCGACAAATAGTTGCAGTTATCAATGCCTGTTTGATTGTAGAAAATACGGTCGAAGAATTTCAGTTTAAATTTTTTTTCTTCTGGTGATTAAGATTTCCAAGCCCAGCAATGATTTTATTTCAGTGATACTCTCGAAAGGGTTGTAATTATTGGAGACGAAGCGTGCAGCCTGATTTTGAAGTTTTTCTATTACTTGTATCAAATAGTCCTGATATGGGTCCCAAATCATAGAGGCATAGTCGAAGCTAGATCTGACATGCAAAAAATAAAGTGTTTCTTTAAATTCTTTGGAGGCTGATTTGAAATTTCTACGAATAAAAAACATTTTACTTTCCTTAGATACTGACTGCTGGATGTGTACCATCCATTTAAGTTTTAGTGTAAAGTAAACACCAAGGTACTTGCACTCTGAGTCAGTTATTATTGTTGTGTTTCCAGCTTTGTACTGCATTTGAAGTTCGATTTTTTTTTATCGGAAGAACTGACGTGATTACAGTTATTAATATACAGATTCATTTGCCAGCGTAGACACCAATATGCTATTTTATCAAGGTCCCTCTGCAAGTTTGTTACATCTAATGGTGCATTTATTTCTCTTTAAAGAACGCAGTCATGTGCGAATAATTTCAAAGGGCATTGTATGTCATCTACAATGTCATTAACATATATGAGGAATAATAGTGGCCCCAGAACGCTGCCCTGGGGCGCTCCTGAAGACACGGTTATGTGTGATGAACTACACCCAATAAGAACCACGTACTTTTTACGACCACTTAGATAGTTACAAATCCAGTTTCGGGTTTTATTATGTATGCTCAAGCACGTTAACTCAATATTCAGCAAGTGATGAGATACTGCGTCAAATGCTTTTTTAAAGTCAAGGAATAGCGCATTTACTTGTTTATTCTTATCAAGGGAGTTACCTATAAAGTTACCCATTCAACTAAATGTGTTGCACGGGTAACCGTTACGAAAACCATGCTATGAGGCAGTAAAGAAGTTAATAGATTGACCGTACAATGTATACTCAAAAACCTTGCCGGATACTGACGTTAAGGATGTACGCCTGTAATTTTCCATCAGTTTCTTGGCTCCTGATTTAAAGATGGGTTTAACAGCCGCAATTTTTCAGTCCTGTGCAACCAACCTAGTCTCGTATTAAATTTGAAATAAAATACAGAGATATTGTGCAACAATGCCGTGACATTTCTTTATAATATAGGATGGAATTCTATCAGGACCCATAGAGTTAAAGGTGTCGAATTCTCGCAGAAGACAGTCGATACCATGTCCATCGATCTTTATTTCAGGCACGCCATGGTCAGAGGCATAGTTAGGAGAAAGTGATGTGGTCGCGTCAGTCACTGGTTCCTCCGAAAATACAGATTTAAAGTATAGATTAAACAATTCAACCTTTTCTGCGTCGGTCGTTATAGTAGTGCCAATCGATTTCAGGGCGGGAACTGAAACGTCATCGGTTCTACTTTTTTTATGTATTTCCAAAAAGCTTTAGGTTTATTTTCAGGTCCGTGTTTAATGGGGTGGAAAATGATTGCTTCGCTTTCTTGATTCTCAGTTTCAGCGTCCAGTTTGCATTCTTTAAGTGTTGGCGGTTGAGTGAAGCGTTATTATTACAGTATTTTTTGTACGCATTTCTAGCTTTCCGGATCAGTCTACGCACTTCAAGATTTAACCTCGTTTTATTTTTTTATTTTGCAGCAGGAGGTTCACGGGAACATGTCTGTCTGGTAGTTGTGATATTTTGTTGCGAAGTGTGGACTGTAAATGCTCTGCATCACTACTCTCTGACAGACGCCGGAAGGTTGGCAAGTATGATACTGTTTCTGATTGAATGGCGTCAAAATTTCCTTTCTCATATAAGAATACTATTCGTGGTAATTCGGCCCGTATTGGAACCAGTGAAATTGTTAATTTGTAATGACTGCGTCGTGGTCACTGAGGCCAGATTGCGTTGAGACATTCGTCACAATGTTGGGGTCGTTACAAAGGACAAGATCTAATGTAGCCTGTTGTCTAGTAGGAACAAGTACATATTGGGTTAAATTGTTTAACCGAATTAGTCGGCGAAAAATTGTATTGAATCGTGATTTGTTAGTTACTGGGCCGTCAGTAGACCAGGTTACGTCTGGGAGGTTAAAATTGGCGCCAGAAAAACAGTATCGGAGATCACTGATACAATGTCAGCCAGGTTATGAATTGGGGTTTCATTACTAACCGGTGGGGGGTAGAGCGATCCAAATACCAGTTTATACCCATTTGAGAGGTGCGCTCGACACCATACTGATTCTGCATCATTGCTAAAAAGAAGTACTTCACTAGGCAGATCGTTTGCTATTAAAATAAAAACGCCTCCGCGTGCCGGTGTCTATCCTTACAGTAGGCAGTAAACCCAGGTGGAAATACTTCGCTGTTCGCGATACTCTTATATAACCAGGAATCGGTGCCTAGTACAACGTGCGGCTGCACAGCTCCAACCATAGAGGCAAAATCGTCTGTCTTATTTTTGATGCTTCTGCAGCTAACTAAAAGTACAAAATATCCTTTAAGTCCAACCAAGCCGTTCATGCTAGTTCGAGGTGGCTTATGTGCATTTCATTCTCCGTCATTCGAATGCGCAGACGCTCTTAGTGGAACAAGTTGCCGCGTATTGTAGTCCCATGTGTATGTGTCACAGTTTATAACTGCCTTATATTTTTGGCGTACACCGAATTCTTTGCTTTGCCATTTTTCCTTTGTGTTGAGACACATGGAAATGTAAACAAACATTAAGGAAACTTATAGCTTCGGCAGAGGATAGGTCGGGAAAGGGGTAAGATTCTAACCAATGTATGACGTAATAGTTCTGCGGAAACCCGCAAGGGGGAGAGAAATAATTAATAAAGGGAAAGTGAGACATTCACCCAAACGTAGCTAAGTGCTACAAAGGAAACCCATACGGGTTCCTCGAAAGAAAAGTTTCGCAGTTGAAGAAAAAGAAAACGGACCAGGTCGAATTTTTTTTTCAACTGCGAAGCTTTTCTTTCGAGGAACCCGTATGGGTTTCCTTTGTAGCACATAGCTAAGTTTGGGTGGATGTCTCACTTACCCTTTATTAATTATTGACAATTGTATCTGTGCAAAATAAAATTGCCACGAAAAGAAGGCACATCGGGAAACCGCACAGTAACTGCATTCAAATAATCATGTAGCACCTCAGAAAAACCACTAGCACAGATTGGTGAGCGATTGCTATTGACAGTTCACTGAGAGGAGCTCGGCGAAGGGACATTCAAACTATACAGAAGTCGCTCTGTGTAGAAATCAGTATAGGGTGCCGTGAATAATTCTTAGTTTGATGTACTGCCTAGTTCTTAATTCTTAGCTCTATGTACTGCCTAATGTACTGCCTAATGAGGTCATATACTCCACTGAAAGCATAATACGTTCCCCTAGTAAAGAAAAACGTTGTTTTCTTAGCGATTGGACAGACCTCGCATTAACACCAAGAAACTTACATATAATTAGAATAACTACAGAGAAAACAAATAGAGCACCTTGTTAGACTAGGGGGTACCCATTAGCGCAACGTGGCAACAAAGACTTAGCAGGCGGGAGTAAGAAAGAACAGAGCAAGCGCACTCCTAATAAGTCTTTGTTTCCACCTCACGTTATGATATGTACCCACTAGACTTGAAGCAGCTGCCATGCAACATGCTCTACTCAACTTGTTGGACCTTCTGGCTTTTAAGTTCCTTCAGCAGCCTAACTTGATGGGCAACTGCTGAAGTAACGTGCTAGACCTCCGCCTGCGAAATGAGCCAGTTTTACATACATGTGTCAAGTTCTGACCTTCCTCTTGTGCGTCCCGAGAAGTTTCATCCGTCCCTAAAGATGACAGCCTCTGTGTCAGCCATGGGGCAGAGCTCCTCAAGAGATATCAGCAAATTCCTTCACTTTTTCAAGCGTGGTTACTGCGTTAAATTATGCGATTTCTGGTCCTCCATAGCATGGTCACTGGTTAACGACCAAGCCGATGTCAATGAGCAATTAAGCACACCAGCTCACGTAGCTTGCTTCGAGTGGCATGCACAGATATATCCCCCAGTACACGCCTGAACGTTCTACGCATCCTCACTAGTACTCATGTTGACACGTTTTTGTCTTTATCGAGTGATTACGTTTTACCGCTAACAAATTTTATCGCACAGCGCAGGACGCGCCTGCATGCATGTTTCCAGAATTTTATCGATGGTTGTATCCACTGTCGGCTGCCACCGAACCTTATGTAATCTGATTTCATGTATGCACGTCGCGAATGGTGCAGAACTTTCTGGAAGGCACGCGGGCACCAGCGATTACTCTGGAACATTCGATGACTGATGTATAAAAGGCGACGCGCTTTACCCACTGATCAGATTTTCACCGATCGCCGACTGTTTTCGCCGCAATCGCCGTTCTTTGAGTGTAGCCTGTTTTTGAGGGCACAAGTTCGCCCAATAAAACGCTAGTTTCGTCATTCCCAGCTCGGCTGCTTTCTTCACCGTCACTACCACGTGACAGCATGAACTTATAACCGAATAAAGCATAAAGATCGCGCGCACTGAATAACTAGAAGTCGTGTGCCTAATTAGTGAAGGGAATAATTCAACTTTTATTTAGGCTCTCTCTCAACGCCGCTGTCAGCGCGACATTTCTGGAGAAGAGTGCCTTTGAAGTATACACAGCAAAAAAAAAGCTGTTAAAGAAAATTTATAGAAATTTTCTGTACCGCAAAACAAATTTTCTATGAATGCCCTATGACAGAAACCTATTAGCAGAAAAAACAGAAATTTTCTGTTCTTTTTGATCTCCAGCATATAAAACGAGTCAAAACTAAAATATCACCGTTCTAAATTATTGTAATTGCCTAAAGAAACTATAAAATAAAACTTTAGAGTTTTTCCTTTCATACTTGCCGTTTTCTGCATATACCACACACGACGCGCTGTTTGCGGTACTGCCATGTACTGCTTTGATGCCCCGCGCCATAATAAAGATGGCTGCTCTTCAAGTCAACGCATATCGGTACTGCTCCGTGTCTCATTTTGCCAATCGTAGGAGGTGAGTGGTTTTCTTTTCAAGTACATTACAAATAATGCACGACATATTCTTTTACTTATTATTTTCAGCGTGTTCTTGACGTAAGAGAGGACTACAATGTAGCCCGCAAAGAAAATTCAGGCGGACAGCGACAAAATTTAGCAAGCACGTGTTCCGACATTTCAGCGTACGTTGCGTTTGGTGAGGCAACGTGGTATTTTGGCATTAAATGTAGCTTCAGTTTTTTGTTATAGCAAATGTAAGGGCTACCCAGTGGGCTTGACAAATGTGTTGTTGTCTATTCTTGCCTTTTCGGAACGTTACTTGTTTTTGCTATGGCTGCCAGAAAGAAAATAAAAAGCAAGCGTGAGTTCTCAACAAAGTTCACTCAGCGACGTTAGCTCTTAGCTACGATGAAGTGTTCATTGAAGTGACCGAAAAGTGCTACTTTTTTCCTGTTGTGTAATATTTTATTGGTTTTGATGCTGGCATATGAGCCCGCCGCATATGAGGGTACATGGTATCCAGTATTAATGATGTTGCTTCGTTAACTGAGGTTCGGGTGTTTTAGTGCGTTACCGTCGGGAAATGATTTTGCCTGGCCATTGACTACGTCGCTTCATTTTGAAAATAGTTAGGGGGAACACTGGACTGCGTGGCTTGGTGTACTATCTGCACATTTTAAAAGCACAGAGCCGAAGGTGCTAGTACCCAAGCCGCGAAGATATGCTGTCATCACGCTCGTGGCCACTAAGAATTGCTCGCATGTCGTCTGCTAGCCTCACTTCCTGACTCTGAGAAAGAATAACTTAACTTATGAATGATGGACTGCAAAAATAAGAAACAAATGGTCAAAATCTGCATAAACTGAACTGCAGCAAAATATTTAGTCGAAAAAGTAAAAAGGCAGCATGTGTATTTCACGTAACTAATACTATGCAGTTAATGTAATGTGTCCACCGCTTTAAATTCCGACGGCTATTTTTTACTTTGTGCCACTGCTAGACAATGTTACGAAAATACCTGGCGTGTGATTTGTTTGCGACTGCGCATTTCGCGACCGGGCGGAAAGGGAACTAACGGAGGCAGCGCGGGAGGGACTTCGACTTCGCGAACGCGTCTGTAGTTTGCACGTGCGCGCGCCGTATCTTGAAATTGATCTGCAGACGGCTCGTGCCTTTGTGGGCGCTTTCTCGCCGCTCTTGCGTTGAACCGATAGATCGCACGAAGGTCACTTCGCTCGCTGCTGCTGCCGCGCTTGCTCACACAAGCGTTTTGACAGCGAGTGTCCGCGCTCATCGAGTGTGACATGTTCATGCATGTGCGCGCTGACATCATGCTTGTAATTAAGTTAGTAAGCGAATGTTTTCAAGTTTATACTGCCCATAAAACTAGTATCCTTGCTTCGTATAGCTGGCTACTAATTTGCTATCGCAACCAATGCTTCGCCTTTCAGGCAAACGCGCGACTATTTTTTTAGTTCAAAAAATAAAAAAAGCATCGAGCATATAGCACAATTCAGTCTATTGATATGGATTACATGAAGAAATGGACTTTACTTGAATTGCAATTTGTCGTTCAACTGTTCCTAACTTTTCCTTAGTAACTTCATAAGTATTCTATTTGAATCATATGCACAAATTCAGAAATTGCGGCCAAGAAATAATGAAGTCGTTGCTTCACTTCTCCACTGATCGGCTTAAATTCCGCAGATTTCAACATGTGGCCTCAAGCGAATAAAAAGATTAGTTTAGAAGAGTTATATAAGAAGTCATGAGAAAATGCGCATATTCGTTTTTGATATCACGTTCTAATTGGCTGCATGGTTTAAAAAATGTTTCAACCATAGTTGCACAAACGGTATGTTAACATTGTCATGAATAGCTGACACGCATAAAACAACCAACAAAACGACCAAGATTATGGGAGGGTGGCTGAATGGAGGGTGGATGAACTTGTGGCTGAACCAGTGGAGACCAACCTGAGATCTTTTTCTTCCTTTGTCTTCATTGACTGTTGTAACTTTAAAATGAAGTAATAGTAATTCTGAATGTGCCACATTTCGTATGCTTAACTGTGCTTAAAAAGGAAACCACAGCCGGGCTTTATTTATACCTGAGGTTCACACATCCTCCAGTTTAGTGAATATTGGCAATAACAAATGAAGCTTGTCTGTTCTGTATACGTTTCTACATTTTTGAAACAAACAGTCACCACCGACATGATGTTGTGCGTACGTTGTGTGTGCGTGTGTGTGTGTTGTGTGCGTGTGCATGTATGTGTTGCGTACGTCTTGTGTGCATGCGTGCGTTTTGCACGTGTTGTGTGAGTGTGTATTGTGTGTGTGGGGGGGGGGGGAGAAGGCGTGTACATTTTGTCCCATGATGAGTGCTGTTTGTTTCAAAGTGTGTGCTCTTGTAGCTGATAAAAACATTATTTCCAAGTGGCCTTCCACACGTTACTGACATACGCACGTACTACAATGCCTTGTTGACTACTCTTACCAAAAAAAAAAGTATTGTGCTAAAGTGCTTCACTGAGCTCTGTACAATCATGTTACTGCCATATGTATATTAAAGCACCACTATTGTCTTCAGATCAGTCACAGCATGGCACACTGAGAAAGTAACCAAGGTCCAGCAGCCAAGCAAGCATCACGGCCTTGCACCAGAAGTTTTCTCCATATCTGAGATGTCTTCACGTTTGAGTTTTAAAGCAACAGCCTTCATCGACGTAATACCGAGGTCACTTTGAGTTTGCTTTTTTTCAGCACCATTATGGTTTGATACACTTTTCTCTTGAGAGATAATGGCAACCTGCTGTTCATGATCTGAGAACGCCTGCCAAACGCACCCCAGCCCATTCTTATATTTCTGATTATTTCCGTCTCATGATCCGGATCCGCCGTCACTACCTGCCCTAAGTAGATGCATTCCCTTACCACTTCCAGTGCCTCGCTATCTATTGTAAATTGCTGTTTTCTTCCGAGACTGTTAAACATTACTCTAGTTTTCTGCAGATTAATTTTTAGACCCACTCTTCGGCTTTGTCTCTCCAGGTCAGTGAGCATGCATTGCAATTGGTCTCCTGAATTACTAAGTAAGACAATATCATCAGCGAATCGCAAGCTACTGAGGCATTCTCTGTTAACTTTTATCCCCAGTTCTTTCCACTCCAGGTCTTTGAATACCTCCTGTAAACACGCTGTGAATAGCATTGGAGAGATCGTATCTCCCTGCCTGACGCCTTTCTTTATTGGGATTTTGTTGCTTTCTTTATGGAGGACTACGGTGGCTGCGGATTACGCTTTCTCGTAATCAATGAAAGCTATATATAAGGATTGGTTATATTCCGCACATTTCTCTATCACCTGATTGATAGTGTGAATATGGTCTATTGTTGAGTAGCCTTTACGAAATCCTGCATCGTCCTTTGGTTGACAGAAGTCTAAGGTGTTCTTGATTCTATTTGTTATTAGCTTAGTAAATGCTTTGTAGGCAACGGACAGTAAGCTGATCGGTCTACAATTCTTCAAGTCTTTGACGTCCCCTTTCTTATGGATTAGGATTATCTTAGCGTTCTTCCAAAATTCCGGTACGCTCGAGGTCATGAGGCATTGCGTATACAGGGTGGCCAGTTTCTCTAGAACAATCTGCCCACCATCCTTCAACAAATCTGCTGTTACCTGATCCTCCCCAGCTGCCTTCCCCCTTTGCATAGCTCCCAAGGCTTTCTTTACTTCTCCCTGCGTTACCTGTGGGATTTCGAATTCCTCTAGACTATTCTCTCTTCCATTATCGTCGTGGGTGACACTGGTACTGTATATATCTCTATAGAACTCCTCAGCCACTTGAACTATCTCATCGATATTAGTAATGATATTACCGGCTTTGTCTCTTAACGCATACATCTGATTCTTGCCAATTCCTAGTTTCTTCTTCACTGCGTTTAGGCTTCCTCCGTTCCTTAGAACATGTTCAATTCTATCCATATTATACTTCCTTATGCTAGCTATCTTACGCTTGTTGATTAACTTCGAAAGTTCTGCCAGTTCTATTCTAGCTGTAGGGTAAGAGGCTTTCATACATTGGCGTTTCTTGATCAGATCTTTCGTCTCCTGCGATAGCTTACTGGTATCCGGTCTAACGGAGTTGCCACCGACTTCTATTGCACACTCCTTAATGATGCCCACAAGATTGTCGTTCATTGCTTCAACACTGATGTCCTCTTCCTGAGTTAAAGCCGAATACCTGTTCTATAGCTTGATCTGGAATTCCTCTATTTTCCCTCTTACTGTTAACTCATTGATCGGCTTCTTATGTACCAGTTTCTTCCGTTCCCTCCTCAGGTCTAGGTTTATTCGAGTTCTTTCCATCCTATGGTCATTGCAGCGCACTTTGCTGAGCACGTCCACATATTGTATGATGCCAGGGTTAGCGCAAAGTATGAAGTCTAGTTTATTTCCAGTCTCGCCGCTCGTGCTCCTCCAGGTCAACTTTCGGCTAACCCGCTTGCGGAAGAAGGTGTTCATTATCCGCATATTATTCTGTTCCGCAAAGTCTACTAATAACTCTCCCCTGCTATTCCTAGTGCCTATGCCATATTCCCCCACTGCCTTGTCTCCA
This sequence comes from Dermacentor variabilis, assembly GCF_050947875.1. Classification (NCBI taxonomy): domain Eukaryota; kingdom Metazoa; phylum Arthropoda; class Arachnida; order Ixodida; family Ixodidae; genus Dermacentor; species Dermacentor variabilis. Next base: position 270,535,378 of record NC_134568.1, on the reverse strand, counting down.
GCCTGCTTCTTGCCTGCCTTGGCATTGAAGTCGCCCATCAGTACAGTGTATTTTGTTTTGACTTTACCCATCGCCGATTCCACATCTTCATAGAAGCTTTCGACTTCCTGGTCATCATGACTGGATGTAGGGGCGTAGACCTGTACAACCTTCATTTTGTACCTCTTATTAAGTTTTCCAACAAGACCTGACACCCTCTCGTTAATGCTATAGAATTCCTGTATGTTACCAGCTATATTCTTATTAATCAGGAATCCGACTCCTAGTTCTCCTCTCTCCGCTAAGCCCCGGTAGCACAGGACGTGCCCGCTTTTTAGGACTTTATATGCTTCTTTTGGCCTCCTAACTTCACTGAGCCCTATTATATCCCATTTACTGCCCTCTAATTCCTTCAATAACACTGCTAGACTCGCCTCACTAGATAACGTTCTAACGTTAAACTTTGCCAGGTTCAGATTCCAATGGCGGCCTGTCCGGAGCCAGGGATTCTTAGCACCCTCTGCTGCGCCGCAGGTCTGAACGCCGCCGTGGTCAGTTGCTTCGGAGCCGCTGGGGACTGAGGGCCGGGGTTTGATTGTTGTGTTCATATAGGAGGTTGTGGCCAAGTACTGCACCAGAGTGGCCAATCCTGCTCTGGTGAGGGAGTGCGTTACCGGTTCTGGTCACCGGGATCAGGCCACACTTTTACTATTTACTTCACTATTCACACTATTTCACACTATTTCACATTATTTACTTTTCACTTTTACACACTTTTCACACTTTTACTTTTCACTATTTCACACTATTGTTATTTACTTCACTATTCACACTATATTCACTAGCCACACTATTTACTTCGCTTTCCTTGCCTTGAAAGGGCATGTACTTTTTCCTGTGCTTCGTTCTCTACCTACGCGTGCGATCCATGGCAAGCGGAAGCTTATGTACAGCCTGGGAATTTGCTTTTAAGCTGTTATAACACCTGGATACGAAAAAGCGATGCTGCTTGTTTTCTTAACCTAGTGCGCATAAGCAGTTCTACTAATACACTTGTTTTCATATTTATCGGTCCAGTGATAATTTGATGCAAAATAATACAAAAATTCATTTTCTTCTGCAATGTCCTAAGTTACAAATTATTCCTTACAGCCACAGAGAGAAAAAGTGTTGAACATATTTAACAGCAGCGCAAGAAAACGGAGTAATGTAATAACGGAGACACACACGAGTGCTACGTGTTACCTTTGTCTTTTTGCGCTGCAGTTGAACATTTTCAGCTTTAAGCACAAATTTTCGTTTTGAGACCTGCATATTTACATTATAGTTGTTATTTTAGAATGATTATGTGACGTGTGATAGAAAACTTAAGCATGAGAAAAGTTGACATAAAAACGGAGGCTAGAAGTGTTAAACAGTGGTTCAACAAGGAATATCGGCTGCATTGAACGTTTCTACAAAAAAAATCTACAAAAAAAGAAATGCACTTTCAAAGCGTTAGTTTTAGCGACAGACCCGGTGCATTCATTATTTGATCATGAAGATGGAAAATTGTCTTCACACACCGGACTTCTGTTCAGTAGAACAGAAAAAAATGTGAAGTTACCGAAAAATATAAGCAGAAAACATAACTTTTTCTGTGCCTCAAAATGGACAGTTGTTTTACACAGACATTTCCTGTAAAATAGAATAGAAAATATTAAAATAACAGAAAATTGTTAAACAGATAACAGAACTTTTCCTGTAGTACAAAAAAAAATAACTCTCTTTAAGCGCAAAGTTTCTCTTAATGTAAAACAGAAAGAACTTGTTACATAACAGAAAAAGAAAAAAAAGAAAACAGAGTTTTACGGAAATGTCCTGGTACGGAAAATTCCTGTTTTTTAAGGAAAAATTTTTTACAGTGTATGATGTTCTCAAGTGAGCTATAGATTAAATCGCACTTTCCTTAAAGTTAGCAGCCACTTATTTTGACAACACGGATTGAAGAAGACGCATTGCTGAGTTAGAAACTGGATATTTAATTATATTCGAATTGTATATGAGTACAGATGCTGATAAATATATCTATCAATTTAGTTATTTATTTAAGATACCTTACAGGTCCCTTGACAGGACATTGAGTAAGGGAGGTAACAAAAGTGCAACGTGTCTCGACAAAGTTCAAACATGCGGCTCGATTTTGCAATTTACAGAAAGAAACCGAGGAATCAATGGTAACGTGTTATGATGGCAATATAAGTTTGGGCAGGAAAAAGGATAAGACGAAGAAAAAATATTGGCTGGTATGATTGACATGGCAAAACTGCACAGAAGAACTATGAAGTATACCAATTACAATGACAACAATAAAAAGAAAAGAAACTACAACCAAACATAGACAGCCAAATATGTGGATTGTAGGCGCAGAAACAGTTGGCATTGTTTGAAAGACGCCCAATGGTAGAGCATGATAAAAAACGCAGGGCCTAATCGCGTGCACAATAAAAACATTTTTCTATATAAGAAATGCAGTTGGGCACCAAGTGGGATACTGGGAAAGAAAGCAGGAAAACACGTGCAGTGGTACAAAAAAATGACAGATGTCTTTGGTCTTAAAGCGGTAAAAATAACAAATAAATAAATGCATGGGTGGGATACAGGACGTGGCACAAGAAGCAAAACAAAATTGGAAAAACTAGTAGTAAATTTTTATTGCGAAAAGAAAGAGTGCAGACGTTGACGGAAACTATCGTTGTCTGATTCCGATGCGATGTTGTCTGGAAGGCCATTCCACAAACGTATGACGCGAAGAAGAGCAGATGAGTTGAAGGATTCGGTTGACCCATATAATCACCCATATAATCTGGGCCTGCGGTTGTCTTTGTACGGCATGATGAAATGTGCTCTTTCGTCATGCCGTACAAAGACAACCGCAAGCCCAGATGGTGTCACGTATATGATGTTAAAGAACCTAGGTCCACTAGGAAGAATGGCTCTTTTGGAGATATTTAATGATATCTGGATAAGAGAGACTCTTCCAGAGTCATGGAAATTAGCCCGGGTAATTCCAGTACTAAAACCAGGAAAGACTCCCCTTTGTCTTGACTCCTACCGACCCGTCAGTCTCACAAGCTGTTTTTCCGAACTAATGGAGAAGATGATAGACCACCGACTGCAGTGGTGGTATGAACACACAAATGTGTTTTCCACATTTGTGTACATAGGTGTACAATGGATTCAGTATTAGACATTGCCACATGCGTCGAACATGAGCGTAGTTGCGGAAATGTGACAGTAGCAGTATTTCTAGACATTCAAAGAGCATTCGACACTGTAAGTCACATACACATCCTTGTTGGCATGTTAGAGCTTGGCCTACACGGTCGAGCAGTGCGATGGGTATCAACTTTCTTGAAAGACAGAAAAATATTTACGGAAACAAGGGAGAGATCGAGTAATTATCACAGCATCACGCAGGGCGTTCCGCAGGGCAGTGATCTCAGTCCATTTTTATTCAACTGTGTCATGGCAGCCTTGCCACTAAAACTCCCGTCTGGTCTACAGTATTCGCTGTACGCAGATGACATCTGCATATGGGCCTCTGGATCTCATATGCACGACATTCAAACAACGCTGCAAGAGCGTCTTGATAATATCGACCCCTTTTTAAAAGAAAGAGGCATGAGTCTTTCATACGCAAAGACAGCCGTACTTCCTTTCACTAGACGACAGTTGATTAATTCCCAATTTAGGCTTAACGGGCCAACTTTGATGTTTGTGAAAGAGCATCAATTCCTTGCAGTTATTCTTGACCGCCAGCTAATATGGGCTTCACACATCCGCGCAATTGAAAAGCAGACCAATGCAGTAATAAACGCACTTCGGCGACTCGCTGGCACAACGTGGGGGGGATCAGTCTCTTCACTACTACGAGTTCATAACGCACTCATAAAACAAAGAATTGCTTACTCGGCGCCTATTCTCCATGGTTTATCGCAAACTTCTGTGGAACGTCTTCAACGTTTACTAGCAAGGGGGCTACGAGTGTGTCTTGGGGTTCCGCAGGCTACCTCGAGTTCTTTAGTGATTGCTGAAGCTCGTCACCCCCCATTTCCAGTCATACGAACGGTTGAAACACGCCGACATATTTATCGCATCTTAACCCAATACGAGAAGCATCCATTAAACCTCGCGCTTACCGAAAGAAACAAAAGCAAAATTCACGATGTTGTTCTAGAACATAATGCATTATTACCAAGATTTGAATTATGCAAAGTAGATGTTTGTTACCTTCACTGGATGCTAACATGTCCTAAAATAGAAATATCGGTTGACGGGATTATATCTAAGAGAGACATGTTCATAGTAGCCGCACAACAACTGGCACTCTTCCAAATTTACTCCTTATATCCCCAGTACATCCACGTTTATACAGATGGCTCGTGTCATAAAAATTCCTCGACTTCATCGTTCGTCATTCCACATTTAGCGCTAGAGCAAACATTCAAATTATCCCGAGAGACATCTTCCACCGTGGCAGAACTGTTTGCAATCCTGTGTGCTTTGCGTTTCATAACATCAGAAGAACATTCGCAAAAATGCGTTATCTTTAGCGATTCGCAAGCCGCTCTCAGATTACTACAGAGTATTAAGAAAAACTATTTGAACACTTTGCTGACATATGAGACACTCAAAGAACTTACAAAAGCAAACGCAATGAACCACGTAATTGCATTCCAGTGGATTCCTGGGCACTGCAATATTCCTGGTAATACTACAGCTGACGCAGCTGCGAATCGGGCGCACAATAACGTGGAGACAACCAATCTTCCTATATTGCGTAGTGAAGTCCGTCTGCTCCTGAGACAGCTTTCTTGTCGCCTCAGCAAAACTACCTGGCTTCATCAGCAAACTAAAAACTCGGAGTTATACTTTATAGACCCATGTGTAAACTTATCAATACCGGAAAATACCGGAATACAGAGACAACAGAAAATTTGAAACATTGTTACACCGCCCGCGTCTTGGTACTGCATTTACGAAACACTTCTTGTACAGGATAAAACGTGTCTCTAGTCCGCAGTGTTCTTGTGGCCATCCAAACGAAGATGTGCATCGTCTTCTTCTCGAGTGCATGAAATACGATCCACAAAGAAGGGTACTGCGAGCAAATTTGTTGATATTAGACAGAAGACCATTCACTCTAAAAAAGATACTTGGCCCATGGCCAACTGCGGGCCTTCAAAAAAGAGCGTTTCTTGCTCTGAAAAAGTTATTAGAGGGCACCAACATTTTGGGAAAATATTAGGTGTCAGATGATCCGAATACGCTAAATGAGTAACACAAATGTTGTTCGTGGTTCATAATTGGTTTATGTGGTGATCGCAACTTTTACGCAATATGTATAATTCTGTTCTCTACTTGCAGTGCATTACATGTGTTGTGTGTTTTGGCTGTTCAAAGCATCTGACTATATATAAGCGTACGTGGACTGAACTAATGCACAGAACTTTGCGGCTCATGTACTGTTGGACTGCATATTTGTTATTCATCCAGTGTTCTACTGAGTGCCATATTTCGTGTCGCTATTCTCCCTTTTTACGCAAATTTGGTTCCTTTGCCAAGTGACAAGGAGTAGCCGGTGCCGCCATAAAGGCGCCAACCTCTCCTAATATTCTTTTCAATAAAAAAAATCACGTAAAAGTTATGTGATTATGCAACCGACGTGATGTAATGGAAGGAGCATCAAAATGAAATGGGAACGGTCGGTTGCTGTATGCGCATTTGTGAAAAAGGTCCCGGCGAGCACTAAGGGGTTGAAGTGAAAGATTGAGCTTAATTTGCGTTATGCTGTTATGATTGCCATAATTGCGCGAAATGAAACGGGTGGCTCTATTCTGAATCGCTTCAAGCATGTTCATTTATTAATTTTGGTAGGGGGACCAGATAGATGCGGCGAATTCAAGCTGCGGGCGAACGAAGGCCTGATGAGCTAGTTGACGAACGTGAGTGGGACAGCTATGCAAATTTCAGCGTAAATATACGGAAGATTTTGAAGCTTTTGCGCATATGGTGGTAATATGATGAGACCAGGAGAGGCTGGGTGTGAAATGAATACCAAGGTACTTACAAGATGATACCTGCGACAGTGGGTAATTATTAATGGTGTAGTAGTAGTTGGAAATGGTTTGCTTGCGTGTGAAGGGGATTATTTTGCATTTTTCTGTATTCAGCAATATGAGTCCCTTTATACACCAGATATTAATTTGGTAAAGGTCGTCTTGCAGCGTTAAGTGGTCGCCGGTACAGGTTATTGGACGATATATGATACAATCGTAAGCGAAGATTCGCATGCAGGAGGAAATGTTCTCTAGCAAGTCGTTTAATATAGATTAGCAACAATAGGGGGCCGAGGACGCACCCCAGGGGTACGCCCGAAGTTAAGTGAGAAAGGGAGGATTGGAAATTGTTAATAACCGTGAACTGCTGGCGGAGTGAAAGGAAGTTACGGAGCCAAGATAAGGCTAGCGAGTCTAATCGGAGGGCAGATAGTTTAGAAATCAGACAGCAATGAGCGACACGATCAAAAGCTTTTGAGAAATTAAGAAAAATACAGACAGTCTGGAGGTTATTGTTGATGTTGCAGTGTAGTTGTGTACTTAATTCTAGTAGCTGGGTTTCGCAAGAGAAATCTTTCCTGAAACAGTGTTGGTTGTTAAAAAAGAAATTATTAGATTCTAAGTGTCAGTAAACATGAGAAGTGATTATGTGTTAAAGAATTTTGCAGCAGATATGCAGGTTAAAGGGGTTGGGGCACCAAATTTTGAGGCGATATAAAGCATGTTGTAGGCTGCTTCCGCATGCAAGGACACCCAGAACGAGGTATTGGACGCTGCAAACATTTCAAAATAATTTTAATTCAGCTCCAAAAAGTCATTAAAAGTTCCTTCTCGTGGTCGAGACCAATCGCTAGCGCGGCAGTTATGACAGCACAGAGGAGGAACGAAAATACTGACGTCATAGCACACTAGCACAAAAACGTGACGTATGATGAGTAGCGATGAAATGCCGATTACGGAGCCTGCTGAGCCGAGCGACCTAGCGCTATGCTCGGTCCTCGGCCACTAAGACCGAGCTACAGGCGTATAGAAATCATTTCTTAATGCAAAGAAGGGGTAAGGCGTGCAGACACGGACACAGGAGGAGATAAGTGGACAACACGAACGCCGCACGGCGGCCCGCGAACGGCAAACTGCGTGCGGCGAGTTTCCGTGCGGTAGCCGGCCGACTCCGAAAGGGACCAGGATACGAGGCGTTCGTGTTGTCCGCTTCTCTCCTCGCATAGTCGCATAGTTCGATCTGCAGCTCTGAGCGGTCTCTCGTTCGCTTGGCCTTTCTCAATATGAAGGCCCGCCCACGTTACCGGCACGGAAACTCGCCGCACGCCGTTTGCCGTTCGCGGGCCCCCGTGCGACGGCGGTTTTGCTCGCGAACGGCGAGATTTCCTTGCTGTAGGGAGTACGCGCCCGGGTCCCATTTGTGCGGCAGCCGTATGGCGAAGGCGCCAATCAGCGACCGAGGAATGGTCACTCTGGCACCAACGGCAGCCTCACCGCCTCTGATCGTTCGGCGCCGCCGATATCGTCGCTAGGCCTTTTCCGGTTCACTTCAAAGCTAAAGCTTATGGCGCTTCGGAATGAATCATCGACTCTCACAAGCCGTAATATTTTCTTACCGTTGTCGTCGCTCTTCGCAATAATTATAATAATCGCGACATGCACTTCGAATCGCCAGTTGTTTACATCTGCTGGCAGAGCACGCGTATGCGCGAGCAGACGACGTAGCATAGTTTTACGTCACTAGTTTTGTGACCCACGTGACCAAGCCGTGTTGCGTTTCCTCTCCTATGACGTCATAGCATCACCCGGAGCCCAGAAACCGAAACCGAAATCGGTCGGTATAATAATGCTATCATTAAATTATTTATCGGGTATGTATGCATTCCGCGTTGTGTATCGTGCCTCCTGAAACAGTACGCAACGCTTGAGTTGAGGAACGCATGAACGAAAATTGTCATGTCTCCACCCCTTTAAGGAAATTGGAGCTTTCGGGAGTATGTTTATCACCAGCTTTAAACACAGACACTATTTTACAAATTTTCCAATAGGAAGGAAGTTGACCTGTCGCTAAAGATTGCTTGAAAGGGTGGTATAATATGTTAGCAGAAACGGAGACGGTGTTTTTTAAAATTTTAGAGTTAATATTGTCAATGCCGGCTGAAGGGGATAATTTATGGTTATTATTTAGAAGTATTATACCTCCCGCAGTTATTTCGATCGGTTCCATATATGCGAAGTCAAGTTCGGGTACGTATGTAACGTCAGAATGGTCTTCCCTGGTGAAACAGATGAAGATAATGTGTTGAATGCCGAGGTGCAATCACTGTCTGAAAGTGGAACATGATCATCGGCTAGCAAATATATCTGTTGCGGATCGTGTTCGGGGGTTACAAGTTTACAAAACTTCTTAGGGAAGGGAAGGTAAATCACTAGAGATATATTTTTGTTTAGCAGATTGTACTGTGGAACAGTAGTTTATCGTAAAATCTTTGTATGCCTTGTTTTGGAAAACAAGGCGTGCCATGTCGTTTTCCTGTACGGTATAAGCGTTTCTTGTTATTTCTAAACTGCCGGAGGGACTTAGTAAACCAGGGGTTTGATTTATCGTTTTTGACTGTTATGAGCGGGACGTACTGATTTGCTGGCGCACACAATTTGTCTCGGTAAAGCACCCAGTTATCACTGATGGGATGACTGTTGGTAGGAATGTGTCAGTGTAGAAGGTATCGAGTTCGGCGTTAATCTTGCTGTAGTTGCCTTTACTGTAATCGCAATTTTTTTTGCTGTCGGTGCCGGAGAAGGGTGGCGGAATGTTAAGAGAAACTTGAAGGAGTCTGTGATGGCTAAATCCATCTATGTGTAGTACGGCACCTATGGTTTCAGGAGCCGTCGTAAGAATTACGTCGAGGATGTTTGAACTACGTGTGGGTTGATTCACTATTTGAAATAAGTTAAAATCTAAGGTTACGTAGATAAATTTTGAGGATATGGGGCAGAGGGAAGACAACTGGTTCCAGTCTATTGTGGAAAAATTAAAATTGCCGAAGGTGTAAATGGCATCGGTGCGACATAACTTGAAGGCCTCAGGGATGCTACAGCGCAGTTCGTTCACAAATGAATGGCTACAGTCAGGAGGTTGGTAGCAATTCCCGCTGAGTAGAGTGGAAATCTTGGTTATGCAGGCTGCCCAGATAATTTATATGTTAGAGTGTGTGTTGATTACATACAATTGTAGAGTCTTTTTTATTGCATGAACAACTCCGCCACGCCTATCTGCACGATCATTTCGGTCTATGTGAAAATTCTTGCGATCAGGCAGAATTTCGCTATCGGTGATGTCAGGGTATAGCCACGTTTCCGTAAGGGTAAGTATGTCGCAGTCGCTGTCATCAAGGAAGAAACAGACCGAATCCCGTTTCTGCAGTAGGCTGCGAATATTACTAGATGATAGCGATAACGAGGAAATGGCTTGATGTGACTAAGCTTTATTCCGATCTTGCATGCACGTGTTAAACTTTAGCTACCTACAAGCTAGCACAACTGAGTCAGTGTTGGTATAGTAAATGAAGGTGTTTTTATGAATGTGCAGGCGCTCGACTGATACAATGAAAGGCTTGTTTTGGGCTTTGGCAAATGCCACCTATTTTCGCCTTGCTTGTCGTTTCGCCAGAGATGATGATGATGAAAAACTTTATTTATCTCTCTTCAAAGAGAAGGGGCCAATGGAATAAAGGTTGGGGGGAGGAACTACTTGAAGTAGGCCTCCTTTATCCTCTCAGCCCACTCCAGGATGGCCTCCTGAAGATCGGGCCTGGAGCTTCGCACTAGATATTAATTGCTTGAGGAAAGGGGGAAGGGGGTGCTTAAGGCACCCCCACATGATGTGGTTTAAGTCTGCTTTGGGAGAGACACAGAATTTACAAGAGGGAGAAAGGTAAATGGCGGGATGAATGCGGCGGAGGAGGTAAGGGGACGGAAAGGTGCGAGTCTGCAGCTGTCGCCACAGAACTTCACACCTACGCGGGGATTTGCCCATGAGTGGCGGAAAGGTTAAGCGGTCTAATCGGTAGTGTGTGCAGATGTCGTGGTAAGCAATAAGTCGACCCCGCGCTGTAAACGGCACCTCCTCCGTGGCGAGGTCCGACACATCTGATGCCTGAGCCCGCACTGTAATTCCTCGGGCACTGGCATGAGCCGCCTCGTTTCCGGCAAGGCCCGCATGCGCGGGAGTCCAGATTAATGCCACAGTTTGATGGAAAGGATGGGCCAAGAGGAGAGAAAGGGCTGGCTTAGAGACCCTACCCGCTCCAAAGTTATGTATGGCTACTTTGGAGTCGTTAACGATAACTGATGAATTCAGGATTGTGAGGGCCAGGGCTATGGCCGCTTCCTCCGCCTCCTCCGAGGAAGAGCCAGGAATGGAGGCGGCCGCAGCGACCTGGCCGTGAGAGTTAATTACTGATATTGCGTAATGATTTCTAGAGAAAATCTTCGCCGATGGAAAATGTCGTCCCTTTTAAGTTTCGTGCCGAAGACAAAAGCTGCTGCTTGTCTTTGAAGAAGGTTAGTTTTGAGATAATGGGTCGATTTTTTTCCTTCGGTGAACTTGCCGAGCCTGTGAACACGCTCGAATTGTGAAATAGGGGTCGTTATTTCTAATCGCTCAGAGCAAAAGCTTATTATTTTCTCCTCGGCCTTGGCCCATCCTTCTTCCTCATTATCTTCAATCCCGAAAATAGAAGATTAGATCACCGATGCCTGTTTTCAGCATCGTCGGAACGAGATGTAATTGCTGTAAACTGATCTGAAACCTTGAGCAGGCTGTCGTCAGTAGGACCTTCGGTGTTAAGCTGCAATGAAATCGTTGCCTCGAGGGCAACGACTTTAGGGTTAAGTAACTTGATCTGATTTTTAGCCGTTTCTTGCTCGTCACTTAGTCGTTTCAAATGAGCTACCAGTTTACCAATGCTTTTTAGGGCGAAGGAAAGGTATCAGCTTCGACTTTTCTCATGGGGCCCGGGTTCGATTGAACGTCGCCAGAGAGCATAAGCAATATGTATAGGACGTCAGAACACAGGTTGTACGGAATACACAATAATCGCTTCAATTCATCGTAAAACTCTGGTGGGTACGACACCGCAATAAGACAGGAATGACTGCTCTTGGTACAGGAAGCACTCCTCATATTTATTTATTTATTTATTTATTTATTTATTTCAGAATACTGCAGGCCAATAGTTATGGCCCATGAAGGAGGGGCTATACAAGGCATGGACATGCACTGTGACATAAAAAGAAAAAAATAACGGCAGTTTAAGAAATTGCCGCTAATAAACAAGCAGAAAAATATGTGTACACATACACATATACATATTTATCCATATATACACATATACGCACATATACATCACTCATTCACTAAAAAAATGCTTTCGTAGAGCTTTAACAAAATTAGGGGACTGGAAAATGGCCTCCGAGAGACAGTTCCAGTCATAAACGGTCCTCGGGAAAATACTGTGTTTGAAGGTTTCAGTTCTTGAAAAAATTGGTTCAAGTAAATGACTTCCTGTATGGTGTATTCATCTCAACGACAGCTGTTTAAGTACTGCGGGATGCGAAATGTTTAGTTTATGTGATAATAGGTTATGCACGAACAAAAACGGGATATTTTCCTACGTAATTGAAGTAGTTGGATGTGATTTGTTTTCATTAGTGTCGTAGGTGAATCAAGCCTTCTGTATTTTTTTTTATAAATAAACCTAATCACTTTCCTTTGCACCATCTCAAGCTGGTAAATGTCCTTCTTTATGAACGGGTCCCATAAGACCGACGCGTGCTCTAATTTTGATCTAATAAATGTTATGTATTGCTGACGTTCAAGCTTACTTGGAGCGCCTCTAAGCTTCCGCCTCAGAAAGCACAGCTTGGAAAATGATGAGCAACAAATGTCTGCAATATGCGCCGACCATGTTAAATCGTTTGTTATTGTAACCCCTAAGTATTCATGATGTGTGACCTCCATAATAGAATGATTTAGAAAGCTGTAATGGAAAGGATAAACCTGCTTTTTGCGCGAAATTCGCAAGATGACAGTTTTATCTAGGTTAAGTTGCATATTCCATTTAAGGCACCATTGATAAACGGCTAATAGCGAGTTTTGTAAGAGGTAATGATCCTTATGCTCGTTTATGCTCTTAAAAACGATGTAGTCATCTGCAAAAAGCCTGACAGAGACATCTTCAGAAATAGCAGCCGGCAAATAATTGATATAAATTAAAAAGAGCAGTGGGCCTTATACGCTACATTGAGGTACACCTGACGTAACTGGAAGCACTTAAGATTTAGAACCATTAACCTCTACGTACTGTGTCCTGTGTTTTAAATAAGCATTAATCCAATTGAAGAGGTAAGTAGGGACGACAATACTTTCCAGTTTATAAATAAGTTTACTGTGGAGAACTGTGTCAAATGCCTTATGAAAATCCAAAATAAGTACATCAATCTGCCCTGATTTATCAAGCACAACAGGAAAATGATGAATTGTTGTAACTAACTGTGCCACAGTGGACATTTCTTTCCGAAAGCCATGTTGTACAGGTGATAAAATGTTATTTTCAGCAATATAGGAGTTGAGATAACCAGGAACTATGTGTTCAAGCAACTTGCAACAAGAGGAAGTGATTGAGATTGGTCTATAATTAGAAATGGTTAGCTTGTCCCCTTTTTTAAGAACTGGCACAACGCGGGCCACCCTGCTGTCCTGTAACAGCAGAGGACGTAAGTCATCCATCCCAGATGCGGCACCGCACCCCTATCAGGTCGATGATGATACATGTCTCTACATTCCCTGTTGTCCAATCTTGCTGCGAAGATATTATTTTTCCTTCTTTGTCAGGTTGATGGATGGAGCGCTGACATATTTTAGAGTGTTTTCTACAATGGTGAACACTTTCGGTGTTCCTTGTGCCACTTTATTACGGTTATTTTACATGGCGGAAAACATTTTCAGCGCCAGCGCACGAGGGCGGAAGGAAGACGCGTGAAGTGTCCTTCCGGCCCCGTCTGTTAGCACTGAAAACGTTTTCCAAGTACCAACATGCCAACATATAGCAGTACTGCATCTTATATATAACACCTTTGCGATTAAATTGTGGGCTGCATAAACGCTCTTTCCGCAGTATCTGTGTATCTGTGTATCTTTCCGTAGTATCTGGTGTAATTTATCACACCACGCCATCAGAATAAGGCTACCCAAGTGCATGCCTTCGCCCGCGCTACTGTCGACAAGGAAGTGGTTCTCGCACACTCTGGTGCGTTCGCATGTCCTTGTGCTCAGTGTGTCTGCAAATTTCCTAAATTACCGAAAAATGGAAAGACCCAAAATAATTAGCTTTGGTGCAGCAATAGAACCACCCTGAAGAGTAAACATGTTCTGCCATTCTCTGGCTGTCCCTGGTCGATTTGCGGCTTAAGATTCACTTAGTTGGTTCACTCTGTGCTTATGAAGAGGCAATATGTTCTGTTATTATTAGTCATGGCTGAGAGCTTTTGCAAGTCATGGAATAAACATGAAATGCATTCGAAGTGACAACAAGCGTGGAGAGAGACTATGTTGAAAATATATAGGTGGCGGCTGTGTCAGAGAAATTGTTGGGTGTACTGAAATAGCTTATTCAGGGTGTCCCAACTATCATGCACCAAGGTTTACAAATATGTAAATGCCACGTAGCTAGACAGGAGCAAGGTAATGTTGTTTGCCGTTGCATGGAATTACTCAGATTACTTTCTGCATCGCGCCTAATTCCATAATTAGTATTATTTAATTAATCACCTTATCAAATGGTATAATTAACGAAAGATGCTAACGAAAATATTTAGAAAGTTATCCGTGTAATCCTTCTTCCGAGCCTGAAAGTAGCCCGCGAATACACGAAAAGTGTCTAGAGCGGCCAGTCGCGCGGCAATTTTGCGTGTATTCGCGGTCTTCTTTCACGCTCGGAAAAACAGAAAGCTGTATCGGGAGTTTTTCATGTTGCTTTACAATTTTCTCATTCACATTTTCCCTCTAATTGTAATATTTGAGAAGTTAATGATTAATTATGTAATTAGGCGGAGTGCCAAAAGGTAATCTGAGTATCTCCAAGCGATGCCAAACAACATTACCTTGGTTTTGATCATCTGCATGGCATTTGCATATTTTTAAACCTTGGTGGTAGAACGTCGGCAAGTCCAAGGATTACAAGGTTGAACAAAGTGGGGCTAAGAACTCTGCCTTGCGGTACGCTACGGCGAGTGTAATGGTCAGCGGTTCGGCCATCCGCACTTTGCACAAAGAAGGATATTTTGAATAGGTAGCTCCTAATCCACAGAAACATTGGTCCAACAAGGATGGCTTCATGTGTTACATTATTATAGGCGCCTTTCACATCGAGGAAAAGTGCAACCGATATACGTTTGTGGTGTTTTTCTTGTTGCACATACAGTCAACCTTTCCATATATGCTGACGACATATGCATATGGGCCTTGGCAGTTACACGTCGCCAGGTACCTGCAGGGCTTCAAAAAGCAGTGACCCTAACATCGTCGTACCTGCGTGCTCAAGGCATCAGCATTTCGACCTAGAAGTGCGCCGTCGTAGCTTTTACCCCCAAGCTCATGACCTAGTACTCCATTTTTACTGACCACCGAACAATTTCATACGCAAAATCTCACCGATTCCTAGGCGTTATTATCGACAGAAGCCTTTCATGGAGCCCCCACATCTCATACTTGAAGAGGCATACTTAAATCACCCATACACTAAGGTTTCTTGCCGGTAAAACGTGGGGCTCATCCGTAGCATCTATGCTTCAACTATACAGGACGCTCTTCCTAGAATACTTGCGATATAGCACAGCAGTGCTGTCTAATGCTAACAAAACTAACATCCATGTCCTACAGAGCATTCAAGGCCAAGTCCTTCGAACATGTCTGGGACTACCTCGATGTGTTTCAACCGCACCAACAATTGCCACCGTGAGAGACCACCCAATAATGACTTATACAGCTGTCGACACACTCCGGGCGCATGTTCGCCTTACATCCAGAGTCCCTGACCACCATCTCTCGCGCTTGACTGAGAAAAGGCCCAAGGCAGCGTTTTCCAGATCAGTTGCGGCCAACCAGCACTGTTTCTCATTGAAATACTCACCCGCTACAAAAACTCCCTCCCCTCTGTGGTGCTTGAAAAAGCCTCCTGTGTATTTTGCTGTTCCGCGAATTGCGAAGAAGGCTAGTCTGACCGCCACGGCTCTCAAGCAGATCACTTTGAAACTTTGGCATTGCTCCTACGCAAACCAAATCCATGTTTACACGGACGGCTGGGTCTCGGAAAGTTCGACGGGCGCCATTGTTATATCATCTCAATCGTTCGTCATCAAGTTTAAGACTTCACACGTAACGACATCTACAGGTTCCGAACTGGCCGCTCTTCGCGCTGCTGTCGAATACATTAAAGAAGAACCGCCTTTCAAATGGGCAATATTTTGTGATTCGATTATTTTGTGAGCCCTCCAAAGCTTGCGATGTTTACGAATGGTAATTACGAACGGCTGGGGTCAGAAATCAACGAAATTTGCCATTGCGCTTCTGAACGAGGACATGATATAATCTTTCAGTGGCTGCTGGGACATTGCGGCATCGTTCGTAATCACCTGCCCGACGTGCCCAGGCTGGAGCACCGGCACTCCATATACCTTTACCGAGAGTAGAGGCTGCAAGAGAGCTTCGCAGTGTCGCTCGTACCATCACATTAAGTTACTGGCATACACCACAGAACTCTAACTGTCGTTTATACAGCCTCGACCTATCACAGAAACTGAAATTAGCAGCAAACATTTCACGACGTTACGCAACGCTGCTGTGGCGGCTGTGGGTAGGAGTAGCATTCCCTGACTCCTACAACTATCGCATTGGAATGGCGGACTAGTTCTCACCGATGTGCGCTAAGTGCAAGTGTGAAGAGACCAATACTCATCTTCTGTGCCATTGTTCTCACTTTGATAACCAAAGTCAGACTCTCCAGTGTGCCTTGAATAGACTGGACGATAGGCTATTCACAAAAACAAACATCTTGGGAGCCTGGCCTCACAGTTCATTAGTCCAGAAAGCCATTTGAGCACTTCTTCACTGCCTGAAGGCAATAGACTTGACTGGCCCACTATAGACATCCGGCACCTAATTTCGTGCATGTGAAAGTGTGATACAGTCATGTTCTCTCTCCCTGTCTTTCACTCCCCCCTCTGCCTCCCCATGTGTAGGGTAGCAAACTGGATTCAGTCTGGTTAATCTCCCTGCCTTTCCTTCCTCCCTTCTCTCTCTTTGTTAAATCTTGGTCCATGATAGTTGGAACACCCTATATACGCAATTGCTAAGATTGGCGTTTTTTGAAGATTTATTTATTTATTTATTTATTTATTTATAGGTATGCTATTGGACGCGTATATGTACCAATATAACTAGTTGCATAGGTATAGTAAGAGTGCTATGAAGCTCAATTAAGGTACGTTTAACCTTCCACAGAGACACTGGTCCCAATGAGATGCTTCGTTTTGTTTTCTTCTGTTTTCTTTTGATTTGGTTTATTTGTTTGTTTGTATATTGAGTATTGCCCTGTGCTCTGTGCATGTTGCGTGTCTGTATACCATATCATACCATTGCATCATATCCTTCTGGAGTAGCATGCTGGCATGCCCCCAGGGAATCCTCTCCAGGGTTCATTAGAGAGCTCTCTTAAGAGTATACAGGTAACAAGCAAGAAGTTGAGCAAACGAAATTGCATACGCTAATTTGAAAACTGATGAGAGCAATACAAGAATTTGTGAGCCCCTATAATATTTATGAAGTACAAAGAAAAGTACCATGCATACAATGCAAAGAGAATCAAAGTATAGCAATTACAATACGAAGGACAAGCATGAGCACTCTGTGGCAGAAAGTGAAAATGCAGAGCGCGTGGAATACAGAAGTTTATGTTACGGGAACACGTAGAGTAGTGACACAAAGACTGCATCCTAGCGAAGGGGGAAGCAATACCGGAAAGCACGGAAAGGGCAATGCAAAAACGGAAAAAAAAAGAAAAGGCACCAACATTTTTTATTTAAATCGCGTGAGTTCCTGTTGTTGACTCTTCTGTAGAGAATATCGCGCGGCTGATTAATATAAATATTTGTGAACGACGCAACGATGCGGGAGTCGGACTTATCGATAATGATTGCACTTTTTAAGCATCATCATAAACGTTGGTGATTCGCCTTTGCTTTTTGAGTCAGGCAAACTTAATAACGGAGGTATTGGTGACTCTACAGAAACAAAAAGAAACTTCGTTGAGGAATACGAAGAAAGCATAAAGTGTTTGTATAGAACAAAAGTCAAAAGCAAGGCCAGTACGGAATTCTTAGATAGCTTTAACCTAATTATTGCGAACAGCAACCTGAAACGCGCAGCAATTATGCAGGCTGCACGAGTGCTTTAGTGAGCTGCCCGGGTCCTCTAGCTGCAGGACAAGAAAGTTCTCCCTATGGCCTCATTGAGGCCATCACTTAGTTCGACTGACACTTTTTTATTAAATATATGTAAGGAGATCTTGGTGCCGATGTGTGGTGCCGGCTACGCCTCTTCTCTTACATGATAGTTATCGTCGGAAAGGTATCAACAATCCCATAATAAGACTAATAAACACAGGAACTAACATTCATGTACTAATTCTCAGTACTTCAATATGAGTAAATGTTCGCGCTACAGGAGAGTTCACATAGCATAAATACTCACAAAACCGAAGTATTCCCACGCAACACGTGAGTTCACACAGCATAAATGTTCACAAAACCAAGATGTTCACACAGAATATGTTGGGCACTTGAACGCTGCACTCTAAATACAACAAATACATAATGCTGCAAGAAAACCAAGACACAATGAACATCTAATTAAAGCTCTAATTAAACAGTGCGGACAACAACTATTGTATGACAGTATTTTTATGATATTTTTATTCCTCCAAAAATTGTGCTAAGGCGAGCGCAGCGGTGTTTTGAAATTTTTCTGTTGGCCATGGACTTAGAAATGTTTCCTAAGGATAGTGGCCGTCTATCCAAGCCATGTAGTTTTTTCCAACGGTTCTTGCGGGGTGCATCATCATTTTTACAGTGCACAAGAAGGTGTTCTATGACTTCTGCAGCCTCTTCACATGAGCATGTAGCACTGTTAGTTTTTCTTATCTTATACAGGAAGCTTTTAGTATAGGCAGTGCCTAGCGAAGCCTATAAAGTGTTACATCCACAGATCGACTAATTTTAAAAGGTTATTCAATTCTGTTCCAGGATCTATAATATATAATTGAGAGTTCTGCGCATCATTTATGAACCAAGTTGCCTTGGACAATGTACCGCATAGTTTGTTCAATTGACATCGCGCATCACTCGTCTCTGGAGGAAGTAGTGATAATTCATTCTCTAGATGTGCTGCACGTGCCATGTGATCAGCTGTTACATTTGCTATGGTTTCACAGTGACTTGGAATTCACTGGAAAGTTATGTCGTGTCGTATACCTTTCGCTATGGCGTATGTCCTCTGTATTTCGTATGTCAATGTGCTGTCTGCTTTTCACAAGCTGATTTCATTTAAGCACTGCAATGAGGCTTGTAAGTCACTCAGAATTACCCAAACAAGTGGTTCTCACTGCTGACATATGTAACGTAAAGCAGAAAGTATTGCGCAAGGTTCTGGCGTTGTGGACGCTGTAAATTGGCAAAGCTTATAAGTTCTTTTCTCTTCATATACGGGTATATAAAACGCAAATGCTGAGGTTTGTTTCCAGCATGATGCATCGGTATACACGGGAATGCGATTTGCGTACTTGGTGTAAAGATGTAATAAAGTTAATTGCTCTATCGCAACTACGGGAATATCGCATTTGCGACCTACTCCAGGAATTGAAGTGACCATTTCTATAATTGCTAATCGCCATGGGGGATGAGTTGCACAAGTATGCCAGTATTCGTAAGCAGGTAGTAAGTTTTTGCACCGCCATATTTCTTCATGTATACATGCAGTAATTCTACCCTGAAGGTCTTGGCATAGTGGATGATTAGCGTGTTCTGTAGCCAAACGAAAAAACTGACCACAAGTTTCCGTAAATCTTAGTGCATGAAAAGTTGGTTGGCGGGACTCAGCAATGACCAAAGAACGCGAAACACCAAGCCATGTGCGAAGGCTTCTGGCCAGCATTCGTTTAATTGTTTCCTCTAGATTACCGGATATTCCATGTGGCACAGGAGCCGAGTATACTATTCTTTATCTAATGATCGCCGAGTGGATGCGTAATAAGGAAGAGGTTGAACTAGCGCATCTCACTCCAGCAAATTGACAAAGAATATTGATTAGGAAGTTGACTTTCTCCTCTAATGCTTTTACTTGGGCAGCCCGTGATAGCCGTCTGTCTATGATAATACCCAAGAATTTGTGTTGTCGAACAAGTTGCAGGCGCTGAGAGACTAGCACGAGCTGAAATCTCTTGAGGCATTTCCTTGTAAAAGGAAGTACAGAAGTTTTCTCATGTGAAATAATCGTGTACCTCTGTTTTCAAAAAGATCATTAATTCGTGTTAGGCGAGCTTGTAGCTTTTGCTGGACGGCTTCAGTACCCGAGTCAGATGCCCATATGCCCAAGTCGTCTGCATATAGTGAATAATTCAAGGTAGCAGCCAGGAAATGGGGTAATTCAGTCATAACACAGTTAAATAGAAATGAACTGAGTACACTACCCTGCGGAACCCCTTGATTCACTTTACGCTCTGTGCTTTTGCCATCAGCAGTTTCAATAAAGATTTTCCTGTCTTTTAAGAAATCCGCAATTCATCTCAGTGTTCGGCCTACTATGCCCAACTGAATTAACCCTTGTAGTACGTGAGTGTGGCTGGCTGTGTCAAATGCACGCTCTGTGTCTGAAAACAGTGCAATGGTGTTGCTTCCACAGCTCCTCTCATGATCTACGTATGTAACAAGATCTAAAATAGTATCCATCGTATACCACCGCCCGTGGAAGCCCGCCATATTTTCGGGTAGTGCGTTGGTGCATTCTGTCGCCCGCTGAAGCCGACCGTCTATCATTTTTTCCATAAGTTTACAAGGGCAACTTGTCAGACCGACAGGGTGGAAAGAATCTAGCGATAAAAGAGTTTTACCCGGTTTTAGTATTGGAACCCCTTGTGCGATTTTCCAGGGTGGAGGAAGACATGCCGATATCCATGCATTGTTCAGTAATTTTAACAAAGCTTTTGTGGTCACAGTACTCAGGTTTTTCAGTGCAGCATGTGACCCCGTCAGGTACAGCCGCTGCCGGCACGATACAAGTGCGTTCTTTAATTCTTAAAGAAAACGGCTGATCCAAGTCATGATGATGGCTATTGATAGAAAAATTGATCGATGCTTTCACTTTCTCGACAGAGTTACTGTATTAGGTGTGTTTACTGCTGCACTTGGGCGTGTAATGAGCTGACAGAACTCTTTGCAACGGTCGTTTCCGCTACTTTCTGGACTAAAGCTAGAGCTCTGAGTGGTTGTTGGTACTTTACTGGCCCATTGAAAGAGCGCAGAACATTGCATAATTTTGATTCAGGTGTAAGGGGAGTAAGTGAAGTGCAGAATTGAGGCTGCTGAGCACGAGGTCGCGGGATCGAATCCCGGCCACGGCGGCCGCATTTCGGTGGGGGCGAAATGCGAAAACACCCGTGTGCTTAGATTTAAGTGCACGTTAAAGAACCCCAGGTGGTCAAAATTTCCAGAGTCCTCCACTACGGCGTGCCTCATAATCAGAAAGTGGTTTTGGCATGTAAAACCCCAAATATTATTATTATTAAGTGCAGAATTCCTGCCAGCGCTTTGTACCTAGGCGCCACTTCTTCTCGAGCTTCCGTGACTGTGCCATCTTGTTCTTGGAGTGCTGGAAAACAAACATGCGTTCCTGCCAGGCTGTTTATCGTTATCTTAGATCCAGCGGGCGCCGGGGCCCATTCTCCCCTTCAGCTAATGCGCATCGTTATATGCAGCCAAAAGAATCATGCCGGCTCCGGCATGATCAGACTTCGCAAGGAACCCTACTCTGACGCTGTTCCATCCCTGTCTTCCCCCGCCAAATGCGCACATGGAGCATTGCGCCTTGGGAAAGGGACACCGTACCCGAATCACGACGTTGTTTGGTTAATAGTATAGATTTTTGTACCGCTGGCCGCCGGAGATGCCGCCGCGCCCCAGCCCGTGCCCCGCGTCTTCTGTTCGCCACATTTCAGGGCCTTCAGTTAGCAGCCTTGATGCCTGGAAACAGTGACACCGTTGTAACGGCAGCCCTTGTTCCAAAGCGCCCGCATGATTATTCGTGCGTCAACTTCCGAGCAGCGTAGCATACAAGCAGACGACGAGCCCAGCGCAGCCGCGCGGGTGAAGAGAAACTACCGCTCGCTACTACGTAAGCAGTCGCGTGCTTGGGTGCTTTTCCCATGGGTACTTTTCCCACCATTTAGGGTGCCGCTGACCCTATATTGACGTCACTGCATGGAACACAGGGACAACGCTGCTCTTCAACTTCTTCGACGCTATCTCGGGCATGTGCCGCTCGGTATGTGCCAGTCTTCAATGAAACTGTTTTACGCCTGCTTAGCTGTGTGCCACGGCGTATGTGTCACTGGGTATGCGCTGGTCTTTAATGAACCTGTTTGACGCCAACATGGGTCACTGGGTATCACAACAACAACAAACAACACTATGCGCTGCACTACGCGTCAGTTCTTAACACGTATCAAAAGCATTAACAGTTTGCTGCAGATAAGTGATAAGAGTTGGTTCATACGGCGCGGAAATAAATGTACTGCGCGATATTCAACGCAAGGACGTAGTAAGGGACACGGACAAGCGCTAACTAAGGACATATATTGACGAGCGACGAAGAAAAAAGGTAGTTCAAAGCGCCTGTCCGTGTCCCGTGCTACGTCCTTGTGTTGGATTTCGCGCAGTGCGTTTATTTTCTCGCAGTACAGTCATATGTTTCATCAGAACCATTCTCTACCAAACCATGAAGGCTGTCAAATGAAATTGTGTCTGTGTAACTATTTCAGTGTATACACATCAAGAATTATGCTTTAAGGGCAAATCTCTATATAAAAAAAAAACTATTTCAGTATTCCTTCAGCCACAGTAACCTGCGAACTGAAGGCATAGCCAGAAACATTAGGCGATTGGCTTATGACCTGAAGCTTTATTCCGTCAACTTGGCAACATTTTTTTATGACGCAATTATAGGGACACTCAGCGCTGCTGTCCTTGTAGCCGCCACCGTCGCCACCGTGCTGTCACGCTATCGACAGCGCATGCGCGGCCCGCGTACGGAATGTTAGAATGTCATCAGAGACGCGCAGTACGTTTTGCGGTAAAACCGACGAAGCCAAGTCGATGCACCATTACGCACCGCTCAATCAACTCGGCAGCGGAGCCGGGGCAGCGTTCTGCCTTCCACTGCTGGCGTGAGCGTTGTGTCCACAGCTGTGTGCATGCCACACCGCGATGCACACATTGGTCTGAGCGGAACAGAGGGTAAACGTAAAGCTGTTCAATTCTTTCAGTCGACGCTGGCAAACGCCGACGGTTTACCTTCGATCTCATCTCGTGAGCCATCGACGTGCGACGCCTCTAACGCCGCTACCGGCGTTGTTGTGCCTGACGATCCCTCAGCACAAACGATGCTTCACCGGCAGACATGCGGCTATCGCGGGTGCTGATCACGCCTCATCGTTCACTCAAGGCAGCTCAATCAGCGTCACCTGAGCGGACATGCAGTCATGTTCCAGATCTTCGGCTTTTCGAGCGCCCAGGAATGACAGCGCGCTTCAAGACAACAACGTCGCCCCCTCCTGACCTTCACGAAGAGGCCACTGATCGATGACAGGGTCGTTATCGAGAACTCCCGAGGAAAGGGGCAGACAGCCGGTTTGCAGTTTGCCACGTCGGTACTTCATATTGTGCAACGTTGATGGCAGGAGAGCCACCAAAAGGGTGAGACATTGGGGGCGGGAGGGGGTGAACGGTTCGGAGTTTGTGATTGGCCAGTTAATTCCCTCGACAAGTGAAAGAGGGAAATACACGCCATAAAAAGCGGATCTGAACGGCTGGGAGGGAGGCTCGAACATGTGTGTGTGTAAGTGATTTTTTTATGAGAAAAAGTGAAGCAATCAGTGCAGCGCCGTACCTGACTCTCGGGCGAGGTCACCTTAACAGCACTGCACGAGGAAGGGGAGGGGGAGTAAAAAAAAAAGAGAGAGAGAGATATAGCCGTGTGGGGTGGATGGAAGAAGGCCGCAAGTAATAGTAATAAAAGGAAATATATATAGTGGAGAAGCGTATGCGGGGCCTAAAGCCGCACTTTGAGGTTTGTTGTGTCACAGAATTCAAGCAATGCCGCAAATGCACACTCGATTATGGAACTGTGGGCATTGGGGAAGAGTAGGCACTGCAGAGGGTTGGATGGCAGGTCGTACCGACGGTAGCAGTCGTCCAGAACGTCTCTCTCGTCCCTGAAGGCAGTGCAGTGAAGCAAGAGGTGCTCTAGTGTCTCCACACCGTCGTAGTTGCCACACACGGGGTTGCCGGTTCCCGTGAGCCTTGTGTGCGTGCAGCTGTTGTGTAGCAGCCGATGCGCAAGCGGTGCGGAAAAGTGCAATCAGCACGAGAGAGACCCGCACGCTGGAGCAGACAGGGGGGGGGGGGAGGGGGGGCGTTCCTGCCGCGATGCGCTGGTCGGGAGATTGCGCAGTGAGGCTGCGCAGAACGGCCGTTTTGGCCGAAACACTCTAGGTTGTAGTGTGCTAAAAATTTGGAGCAGTGTGTAAAACTCACCCATGTACCTTTGAATATAAACCTTTTCTGTTCTCATAAACGTCGCTTGGAACCCTTCTTTCTCCCGACACCTGGCACGACACCATCCACGGAACTTTCGTGGCCGCACGGACCCCCAACTTCACAACAGCATTCATCATCGCGCCAGCGCTGTGAGACGCCTGGTATCTGCGTCAGGACGCTATTCCTGCTGCGCAGCAGCAGTTGTTTGCGATGTTGCGTGGCGCCAACATGTCACCTCGGTGTATTGTTATGACACTGTCCGAGGAGCTCGAGCGCAGCGCTAAGCCTTGATGTCGCTGTCCACGTTACGGCTTCGGGCGAAACTGCCATTTTTTTTTAGGCATTCGTGCAGTGAGAAGCAACAATACCTGCCTTTACTATCCTTGAATGATCTGACGAAACGGAATTAGTGACTTGTTCGCCTTGGCAAGGTGTTCAGCGCATATGATGCCTAAAAACTCCAGTTGCAAAAGACTTTCCAGTACTGTGATACGTTGTCGCAGCAACCGTAGATGAATACGGTGCACGTAAGCGGTTGCTTCAACACCTCATTAATATATGTTCTTGCTTTTTATCGTTGTGACGTCGTAATGTACCATTATGCGCATACCGTGACTTTGTTTCTTTTTCGGCTTGTTTTGAAGTGCTCGGTCAACAACCTAAGTCGGTCAAATTTAGTCATGAATTCGTCCACTGAGGCTCAGTCTCAAGTGTGATTCGGCGTCAGAATGAGACCATATAGTCCAAGTGACTGTGAGTGCCTCTAAGTCAGTCCAAGTGGACACTTGTGGGGGCGAGTACGACTCGGAGTAAGTTAATAATTAAAAAGAAAGAAAAAAACACATTTAGCAAATAAAACTGCATGACGTTCCTGAACTTTCACCGACGTTTGCCTACATCAGTTCTACACTTCCTCGACACTGGTGCGATGGTGGGCTCATAATCTTTTAATCATCATCATTACGAGTTTATTTTATGTCCCCTGCAGGACGAAGGCCTCTCCCTGCGATCTCCAATTATCCATGTTCTGCGCTAACTGATTCAAACTTGAGGCTGCGAATTTCCTCATTTCATTACCCCACCTAGTTTTGTTATATTTTATGACCTTTCATTTGCCTGATATTACGCTACAATAACAACAAATCTCAATTTGGATTAGTTGGCAAACAAGCATTGGTGACAGTTCCACGTTTTCATAGTGAGAAAGCAGTGAGCAGAAATAAACTAAGCAACAAGAGCACTGTCGGGAAATCTGGCCCTTCATTACAGCAGAACCGGCTTCTGCCTGCTCCACAAAGCGCGGCTTGGCCGCCGTCTCCTCTGCCCTTTCGAGCAATGCGTTCTCCGCTGACGCTGGAGCTGTCGAAGTAAAAGCGTCAGGGAATAAGAAAAGGATTGCGGAGGGCAGCGGTGATACGGGGAGAGGCACGTTCACAAGATTATATATCATCAGCTTCATACAGCGGTGTGAAGCGATCACCGAGAGGAAAATACTCATAACGCTGCCTTTATTGAAATACCACCTCCCGCTAAGGCAAGGAAAAGAACGTGCACGGTAGAAAAGGCTCTGCGTAGTAGCTGGCCTTTGTCTGCAGTCGCAGGAAAACAGGGCGGCGCATTGTGCCCCGATTAACGCGAGCATCCGTGAAAGACGAGCTACGGGCCTCCGTAGTGTGATGCGTTCAAAGGCATTTTCGTTCCCAGCGGGTGACCATGAGGCGGTGTTATTACGGCGGGACACAGTCTGTACGGCGCTCATCGCCTGTGTTTTCATCGCCTGCACTCCTGGAGCGAAGATTATTACGCGGATCACAATCGTTATTTAGTGCTCAACGAAAATACGCCGCATGAAAAAAGGCGAACGGGAAAAAAAAGCATTTGGAGACTATACTTATGACATTCATATAGGGACTAAGCCCAGCTCACTCATAACTGTGCATTTTGTATTTTGTTGCTTCTTGAACAGGCTTACCGCCTTATGACGTGACCTCATATTTACGGCACCGCTGGACCATTACTGACAATGTATAACGTCAGGTGCCGTAGTACATGTAGGCCCCACTTCCCGCTGATATTGAGCCGGAAGAGAGAGATTTTCATCCCAAATACGGAAATTGCACGTTTTGTGTTTAAGCCACGAGACATGCGTTATATTTAAAGTCACTGGAACCTGGAAAGCACCACAACCCTTGGAGCGCGCGTAGGAAACATTGTGCTGCTGGTGCCAAATTTGGTCCAACGCATCTCGCCGACGAAAGGAGCTATATATGCCATGTAGCTTCGCTTAACATGCCGTTTATATTATCGTAAATCGGCGCCTTCCTTCATCCTTTAAGATGAGATTCTGCATCTACGATGCATGCCAAAATGTTTCCCAGGTGAGTAGAATGGCAAACTGAGAATCTTGTGAAGCAATACAGGGGATAAGAGGGACGCTCAAACTTCGTTGCTATCGTACTCGCCACATTCCCGGAACTGTACGGCAAGTTATGTGTTCGTTGCAAAAAAAAAAAAAAAGATACACCTGGTGGGTACTACAGTGCTCTACACTGTGGTCAAATAGGAAACATTGTTATTGTTCTAAGCGTGTATATTTCGCCGGGCGAAGATGTGCATCTCGCGCTCGTCAGAAATATGACATGGCTCGCTGCTTACTCTTAGATATATACTGTATGCCTACCGGAAAGCGCTTCGCGTTTTCTGTACTTGCGCAAGTAAAGAATAAATAATAGTTGTCAAAGTTGGTGCCATGAAATACGCGCACCAAACCGAAGGCGACACACGTGCCGCACAGACTATTTTAGTTGACCAGGAATCAAACACTGCTCCACATCGTCTTAAAGCATGACTGCTATTACGTTTGGCTGGCACTCGAAACCCTTTATACTGATTGACGTCACACGGATCGACCTAACCCGTGTGGCTGTAGTACAGGAAAGGCTTGCGTAATGTGAACCATGGAGGCCGTCGTTAGCCTTGTTTTAGGTCAGATCAAACAACAAAACGATATCCGTGAAACTCGAGGACTACCAAACACCCAAACACCCAAACACCCGAACACATAAACACACACACACGCACACGCACGCACACGCACCCACACACACACACACACACACGCACACGCACGCACACGCACCCACACACACACACCAAATGGTTCTAGAAACGGTTCGCTATGGCACGTCAGGGGGGAAACTTTGGGCAGAGGTTCAAAGCCTGCCGATTCTCACGCTTACAGGCAAGACTTAAATACCTTAATGTAAGTTCAACTAAGTTCTCACGCTCATCAAGCTTTTGGGTGTTTTCGAGATTCAAGTACATCTCGTCATGCCACCGAAACCGACCTACTCTAGCAACGCTCCGGCAATGAAAAAGATACGGTAACCCCCCGTTGAATATATAGACCAGATACGTTCGTGATTGCAGGGAAACAAAACAAAAATATTAATTCGAGATAGAGTGAACGATTGTACGTGTGTAATAATAACGAATTCGTCATTCGTAGCGAGAACGGAGCTTCTATAGGCGAAAAAATGATGAAAATTGAGATTTGGAGGGGAGCCATCTATTTTGAACTATGCCACTTTTATGCGACGTCAACACTGCTGGTTCACATTGAGTGGCATAGAGAGAGGTCACGTAGGGATTACGTCAGTTAATCCGTTTTGGTGCGGGCTATTCAAACTGAGCAGCAGCAGCGGGACCTTTGGTGACAATTTTCTTCGCACTAAAGTCATATATTGGCATAGAAAACGCCAACAAACTTCGACACGAATGGTCGAGCTATCGATTTAAGTCGGCTTAATATTGTCCTTTGGTGTCGCTTTAAGAAATAAATTGCGAAAAAGCGAGCGCAGCAGTAGGACAACTGAAAGACAAAACAACACAGGCGCCGAGTCCCTGAGCAGAGAGCACGTGAAATTGGGGAGGCGTACACGTTCAAAAAGAAAGCTTCCGCATGTATCAGCACACCTTCGATTTTATTATTTGACAAGGAGATTACGTGTCTCTCACTAGATTTAAGTGGTTTCCACACGTCACCCGCCACCTGCTTCCGACATCTGTCACCTTCCCTTTTGGACCGAGTGACCGTCAGTGACATAGAGCAGAAAACTGTTACGACATCGGCGATATCCACAGAGTACTTTCTCTTGTTTTCTTAATCTATCCCTCCCCTTTTGCCTTCCCCCAGTGTAGAGTATCCAACCGGGCTCAGCCTTGGTTAAGCTGCATGCCTTTCAGTTATCTCTCCCTCTCTCTGTTCACTTTTGTTGTTGTTTCCCGTCCCCCAGCGTAGGTAGAGCCAACCAGAAGCATTTCTGGTTAACATCCCTTCCTTCTCTCTTTACTTCCTCTTCCTCCTTGTCTTTTTCGGAGCTACTCGTTTACAATAGTTGTTCGTTTTCTTTGTTAGTATTCTGTGTATTTAGTTTTCCAATAGTATCCAATTCATCCGTACGATAAGTTTCACTTGGCTTCACCGCTCTTGCCGGCCGGCACTTCTTTCATTATCTATGGTCTCTTTCTTTCTTGACATGAAGATGTGACGTTGGCTATTGTTATCACATTTGCTATATATATATATATATATATATATATATATATATATATATATATATATATATATATATATATATATATATGCGTGTGTGTGTATGTGTGTGTTTGTGCAGTAAAAAGATGAACTTTTTGGTAGTAAGATGTGTTTACTTAACATTTTCGGCCGGTGGACCAGCCTTCGTCATAGCAATGTCTTTATTCTGACGAAGACTGGTCCTCCAGCCGAAAACGATAAGTAAACACGTCTTACTTCATAAAAGGTAATCTCTTTCCTGCATGTGTTACGTCGGGCCCTGCGTGCTCTACTTTGAAGAAACTCTCTCTCTCTCTCTCTCCCCCTATATATATATATATATATATAGGACGTGAACATCGCAGACGTCCTCGCATTACGCGTGTGATGCTCATTACGCATGCGATGCGCTAAAATTACATGGCACGCGTAATGCGAAGACGTGGGATGATTCCCTACCTGCGGCAAGTTGTTTTTCATCCACTTTCAATTCCATTAACTGATCATTTTTTTAATTCAATTAGTTAGTAGACGTAATTTCCACCGTGTTGTCCTTGGCGCCCTTGTTTGTTGGCTTCTGGTATGTTTAATAAAAATCCGGCCCCTCTGTTAACCCTCTTTCTTCTCGTTGATATATATATATATATATATATATATATATATATATATATATATATATATATATATATATATATATATATATATATATATATATAGGGTCTGTGTTGTTTCACTTTTCAGTGGCCCTGTTGCTGTGTTGTTTTTCTCGGGATGTGTGTGAACCAACTAGACCAACTTCGAATTCTTGTAAAAGAAAAAGTATTTGTTTGTTTAGAACTCCAAGAAATTTTTCGTGTGACATACGTTTTCTCTTCTTGGTACGGGTACTTGGAGTCATACCCGGCCATGGTTGTTGGTTGATGTAACTTTTCAAAAGAAGACAACTAGAATAAACACGACCTTCCCCAAATTGGCGTATTGTTGTCATGTATTGGTAAAAGCCCGTCACTGTTTTGACCCTCAAGTTTTAGGGATACTTTGCTTTTATACAGAGTCACATTTATTATTGCTTGGAGTCTTGGGGCAGTGCGTATATAACCTATGTAGAACCTGTCGTCGGTCTTCAAAAACGGGCTATACGAATAGTTACCTTTTCGAAGCATATTGATCCAAGTAAACCTCTGTTTCAATCGCTTCGTGTTCTGCCGTTCAGTAATAATAATAATAATATTTGGGGTTTTACGTGCCAAAACCACTTTCTGATTATGAGGCACGCCGTAGTGGAGGACTCCGGAAATTTTGACCACCTGGGCTGCCGTTCAGTGAGGCGTATGAAGTAAATGTTGCTCACGCAGTCAATGCACTAATAGGTTTTAATAATCCACTACCTATCACTATATTTGATTTTCTGGTACGAAACACGAGGGCAGCTACTAACAACTGTATTAACTTACCACCATGTCACAATGTATATGGACAGACACTCGTGGAGTTCAATGGTGCTTTAATATGGAACGCACTCCCACTCAGTGTAATGACTAGCCAAATCTTTGAACAATGCTTAAAAAACTTCTTTCATGAATGCTCACAGGGTCTTCCTATTTATATCCCCTGATGTCATGAGATAGTCTTTTGTTTATTCTAGATTTTCCCTGTAAAAATGCTTTACCAACGTGTGTTTAAGTTGTCACGTACAATAAGTGCGCTGTTCTTCTTATGTCTATTTTGTTATTGTGCCCCAAACTAGCCGCAAAGGCTATTGGTCCAAACAGTATTGTGTGTATGCAATGAATAAAACAAAGAAAAAAAACCAAAGTTGCTGCTTTTTGGTGCAGTGCCGCATAACACTGAAAGGGTTTATCTTCATGAAGCATACAGCGAAGTACAAAATGGTGCAAAAGCCCGTAACGTTATAGGCGCGTTAATTCAAGCACTTACGCAAAGAGCACATGAGAACGTCTAAGTTTCAGCCCTTTGAAATATCGGAACTTGCATGCATGGATGCGTCGTTAGAATTTAGTTGCAGGCTGTGCAGAACAACACATCCTCTGTAAGGACAATGCCTATCATGCAGGCATCTGTCGTTGCCAACTAGTATGTTAGTGTTACACTGGTCCCTCAACGTCAACGCACGCGGTTTTAATGCAGTATGTAGGTGGAAATAAATTACATGTGTTTACAACGCCACGGGCACTATGGCCTTCGAAAATAAATCACAGTACGCCTGCGCCCCTCGGGCTAAAGTCATAGTTTGGCAACCTCTCTCACAATTCCATTAACTCAAGCTCACTCAGACTCAGACCGAACCTTAAGTCTGACTGAGTCTGAGTGAGCTCGGCTGAGAATAATTTTGCTGAGTGTGAGTCAGAGTGAGCCCTAAGCAAAAATTCTAATTTTGTGAGGGAATCTGAGTGAGTTCCATTTATTTTGCTGATCTTCGGTAAAAGTGTATTCAGTTTCGGGCATAACATTATAGACACCAGAGAGACAGCGGTCCACGTCACATAAGGTAGAAAAAAAAAACAATCGTTTGCTCAAATAAATTCGCAGGTGAGGCTGAGAAACGTCGTTTTCTCAAACTTTTCATTCTCCTTAACTGTGAACCGTTATGAATCCGTATGAACCAGTTCAAACGGGTTGGAACCATTATATTTCTGCTTGGGAGCAGAAACTGAACCTAATTGGAAACAATACAGAAGGCCAAACCTGAACCCGAACCAAAACTTTTTGGTTCGACAGCCTGCTTCTCGGGGCTAATAACTAGTCAGGCTACCACCAGTTTCAAGATATCCGTCGCTAACTTTCGACGTAAGTTACATTCGCTTCAAGTGCATCAGGGGTGACTGTAGTTGCGGAACTCTATTGTGTCATCCGACATACGAGTATCGACCGCGTAACGACCGCGTGATTTATGCGCCAACTACGTCAGGCATTTTCTCCGCGCTCCTCATTATACACTCGTCCTCCAGCGTAATGTCATTCCGCGAGGCTGCAGCCCACTCATTTGTATACGTAGCGAGCTGTATTTTCCCAGATCTCGTTGCCCACACCATTTGCAAACTGTCCGGAGACCCCATGTTCCAAGAAATTGCGCACGCTGACTCAACAAAAGCTTCGAGGTCAGCGGACTGTCGCGTCACCTGTCGGTATAGAAACAAACCACGACGTACAGGTTTTCAAGTTGCTTACCGCGCTCCTAACTATCCTCTATCTGGTTACTCGCAACCAAACCAAACGCTCCACCAATAAAGAAAATAAGTTCGAGGCCCATTGTTCGCATGCAGAGTTTACCAATGCTGTATGCGCTGCCAAAGATAAATGTTGTACTGAAGTACAAAGGGCAGCCGAAAGCAAGAAAACCAAACGCAACCAGGAACAACGCCAGAATTTCTTGGAATAAACCAACAAATATGAGTGATTTGGGACAATGCACGCTGTGACGTCAAACATGCATGTACATCATAGCTCGCTCAGTTCTCCGAAGCCGACTGACGTTTTTTAGCAGCGTCTCCGAACAAGCACTCGACGCTGGCGCAGACCGAGCCACTCGCATTACGTAGATTTGTTATCGTACGGTGCGCTGGAATGCAACTGAGATGAGCGCCGCATTTTTGAGCAACGTGATTGCAATGACTATCGTATTTCTTTTTTTCATTTTTGAGCAACCGACAAGGCATATACACCCATGGCAGGGGCCTCTATTTCCTATCTTAGACTTCTTTTTTGTTACTGCATTCTTCTTTCTCTTTTCATTGAAAGCTTATATCATCGCTCAGACGACCGGGGACGAAATTAAAAATAAATAAGAAAAAATAGAAAAATAAATAGTACAGTACGCAATTCATGGGTTTCATTATATATACAACAACAGAGCGTAAGTTTAATTACAAGTTGACTTACTGAAGTGTCTGCAATAATAAGAATTAATTATAAATCACTACCTCGTGACAGGACAAGAGACGAAACTAAAGACAAACCAGAAAAGAAATAAAAAGAAATAGTACAGTATAATATTCATGGGTTTCTTTATAGATATAATACCAGAGCATGAGTTTAGTTAAGGGTTGAGTTACTGAAGTGTCTAGAATAATCATAATTAATTAGAAATTACTGAGACGACCGGGGACGAATTCAAGATAAATCTGAAAAAAATAGAACCAAAATTCTACAGTAGACGATTTATGGGTTTCATTACAGATACAACATCAGAGCATAAGTTTAGTTAAATGTTGAGTTAATAATAATAATATTTGGGGTTTTACGTGCCAAAACCACTTTCTGATTATGAGGCACGCCGTAGTGGAGGACTCCGGAAATTTTGACCACCTGGGGTTCTTTAACGTGCACCTAAATCTAAGCGCACGGGTGTTTTCGCATTTCGCCCCCATCGAAATGCGGCCGCCGTGGCCGGGATTCGATCCCGCGACCTCGTGCTCAGCAGCCCAACACCATAGCCACTGAGCAACCACGGCGGGTAAATGTTGAGTTACTGAAGTGTCTGGAATAATTAGAATTAATGATAACTTACTGATTCCCGAGGACGAAATTAAAATAAATCAGTAAAAAAACAGCACAGTACAAAATTTGTGGGTTTCAACATAGATATAATGTCAGAGCATTAGTTTAGTCGCAGGTTCAGTTGCTGAAGTACCCGCCGTGGTTGCTTAGTGGCTATGGTGTTGGGCTGCCGGCCAACAATCCCGGCCACGGCGGCTGCATTTCGATGGGGGCGACATGCGAAAACACCCGTTTACTTAGATTTATGTGCACGTTGAAAAACCCCGGGTGGTGGAAATTTCCGGAGTCCCCCACTACGGCGTGCCTCATCAAGAGAAAGTGGTTTTGGCACGTAAAACCTGATAATTTAATTTTTTAATTAGGTACTGAAGTGTCTGGACTAATTAGAAATAATTAGAAATCACTGATACAACCGTGGACGAAATTCAAAATAAATCAGAAAAATAGAAAAATATAGTACAGTACAAAACTCATTGGTTTCAATATAGATGTGATATTAGATCATAAGTTTAGTTACTCCTTGTGTTACTGAAGTGTCTGCAATATTTAGAATTAAATAGAAATCACTGATTACCGCGCACCAAAGCACAAAATTGTATATGTTAAGAGACCCGTCACGTGAGCACGACTTGGCGAAATTCCTGGAAACGAAGAAGTAGAAAGCGGAAGTAATGACGTCACTAGTGACGTCACGTGCAAGAAGGTGGCACGATATTTAACCGGCTGATTCATGGAAAACAACTGCCTCCGACTTCGGTTCATGCGCTGCGTTCACCTAAAGTTAACCTCAAGAACACCAAAGCCGAGGTGCGAGTGCCATAAGAGACACCTAAGTCACAGATTAGGGCCTCTTATCATTTTGTTATTTTACTAACATTAAAATTAGACATTGTATGCATGGAGGCTTTGTTATTTCACAAATTTTGCAACAAGAACACATTTGGT
Source organism: Dermacentor variabilis (assembly GCF_050947875.1). Lineage (NCBI taxonomy): Eukaryota > Metazoa > Arthropoda > Arachnida > Ixodida > Ixodidae > Dermacentor > Dermacentor variabilis. The sequence goes on along the minus strand of NC_134568.1, from coordinate 270,501,334 downwards.
CCACATGGTTGAAGGAAGCACTTGGCATATTTAGGCACTTGCCCTGCTCAACCATAAAAAAAAGAAAAAAAAACTGCATTATGTGCGCGCCTCGCCATTGGAGAAGCGGGCTTCTGCACAGGTTGTCTGTCCCGTCGAACCAGGTAAACAAAGACACAAGTGTATTAAATGATGTGGACCAAAACGGCAATACGTTTTGGTCCACATCAATACGAGCGGCAAGCGCCAAATCTTATCTTAAAGCTGCCAGACTAAAATGGGGGCAAATGTGTTTGAAGTTACGATTAGCATGCTGGACCCATGGATGGGCGGGAAGCAAGCAAACTGTGATAGGAGTTGAACAAAAGGTGAAAGGCACAAAGAGTACAGCGAGAGCGATATCCTCAGCAAAGCTGATATTACCTGAAATGGTTTGTTGTGTATGTAAAGTTATCCACAACACGAAGAAGATGGAAAATGAATGTCATTTACCCTTACTTATATAAACGAGACAATTTTAGGTGACACTTAGTTATCCCTACGTGGATGAATGCGAAAGCATTGCGACCACCGCGCCATGCTTAGACATTTGCCACAGGGCAAGGTTGGGGGTTCGACTCCCACCAAAGGTCGAGGGTTCAACTCTCCACAAACTTGGTGGGTTCGAGTGTCTTAATTAACTCTACGTTAATTCACTGTACCTTAATTAACTTCGAGTTAATTAACACCAAAGGTCGTGGGTTCGACTCCTAGCGAAGGTCGTGGATTCGAGCGCCTTAATTAACTCCATCTTATCAAAATGTGCCGTAATTAACTTCGCCTTAAGCAACACCAAAGGTCGACGGTTCAATGACCTTTCGGACCATCGATGGTCACCTCAACAACTACGCCGGATTTCTTGCCTCATGAGCCATATAATGCTTTCGCCTTAAAATAAAAAAACACGCGTCATGTAAAACCTGCTTTGGTGCGCTATACACAAGTCCCTTTACGTGCGTCATGTCATGTACGCTAGGTAGACATGAAGCGTCATAAAGAGCCTATCCACTAAAAGCGCTCTATACCCTGTCAGTTTAGTGTCACTTTGAGCGAGTGCCCTTCGTCGTTTGTGTCATTCACATGCTGCCGCGCGGAAAGGTTCAGTGACATTCGCTGCAGAACACACTGCTTGCGCACCGTGCGATCGTCGAAATTCCTTCGCCGCGTCGAAGTGCGTAGCCTCTTTGGCAGTGCTTCAAATGTGAATAATATCCAGTTGACGGTCGCCGGTAATTCATAAACCATCGTGTTCTTTCTTTTGCTTTTTGGGATTTATAATGTTCTGTGCGTCCCTGTTTGTGAAAACAGCCCTACCTCCCTTGCCAAAAAATATCATCCTGTTTTTTGGGCGCTGACGCTTCGCCCCTGTCGGGACTTTTCAAACGCCTAGCGCATCGTTTGGGTGTTGGATGCAATGCCGTGTGGTCTTCCCTGGTGACAAGTGATCGTGCTAATGATATTTTGCAAGAATTTGATAAAATATCAAATATGTAATGTACTGGTTGAATTACCGATCGGCACGGTCATCAATGTAACATGACGCTCGTGACGGCGAAGCGCACTCGCTCAAAGTGTCACTAAATTTGCTCGTCTCGCTCCGGTATAAGGTTGAAAAAAACAAAAAACAACAGGTTAGCACACTTGTCGATCGCTCTGAAAGGTCAGCAGCAACACTCCTGCTTTCCCGCTTGCATGAGATAAGGATTCTGTGCAAAACGAGCAAAACACCAACCAATCGGAATATACCCACACAATACAGAATGTTATTAACCCCGGTATAGTGCGATATAGTTTACGTTGCACTTGAGAGACCGGCATGACACCTTGTTGCCCTGTCAAGCAAACGTTGTGAAAACGTCGTGATGTGCGTTTGAGATTCCTTGAATATTTATTCATGGTTTTGTACTCGCAGTGATGACGACGAAATGCTTCTTGAAAAGTGTGGCGCTATCAATGGAGTAACTTAGACGGAAAGCGTACATACAAGCGCCAACGCATTGATATTTAAGTAAACTCCAAGCAGTCTCCAAAATTTATTCATTCGCAGCTATCCGACGAAAGCACCGGGGGCAAGTGGTGAGCTTCGAGGACTAAATCCGTCCATCAGCAGAGGCCGATAGTGCCCCGTCCTGCTAGTGCTGTACGGCTTTGTTGCGCAATCGGACGTCCTCCGCATGGTGTAATCGTGCGGAGAAGCATTTCCAGATATCTGACCCTGCCGACATCTCCCATTTGCCCATGAGACCTAATAGGCCAACGAGCCACCCCATCTTTAACCATGCTTCATCACCATCACCATCAGCAGCAGCAAGCATCCTAAGCTCCCCAGTTTTGGTGCAACGCTCACTACACAGCAGAGGGTAGCGAGCGAGACTCCGATCGCTTCGTCTCTGAACTCACTCACTGCGAACACAGAATGCTCGCACAGGAGAGCTAGTCACCTTGTTTGCTTGCTTATTTGTACCTCAAATAAGCACGCTCACTCATTACGCGGGAATGACCAAGAAGCCAGCCATGATAGGGTAGTTGGGAGGTCAGGGGTGTATCGCATGCGCATCGCGTAACGTGCGCGCCACCCGCATTTAAAAAATAAATTATGGCGTTTTACGTGCTAAAACCAGTTTCTGAGGCACGCCGTAGTGGAGGACTCCAGAAATTTTGACCACCTGGGGATCTTTAACGTGCACCTAAATCTAAGCACACGGGTGCTTGCGCATTTCGCCCCCATCGAAATGCGGCCGCTGTGGCCGGGATTCGATCCCGTGACCTCGTGCTCAGCAGCCCAACACCATAGCCACTGAGCAACTACGGCGGGTCAAATTAAAATCTATGGTAAATGACGTTATATATATACGGCGTGCTAAATGATTATAAGATATGACAATTTTCTTGGTGCAGTTTTTCGACTCTCTGAATGATTTCGAAGGTCCCAGCATGGGATTATCCACCGTAGGAAGCCAGAACTTCTAGAACGGATGGAACACTAATGATGATGATGATGATGATAATGATGATTACTCATTGGCATCCCTTTTGAAACAGGGCGGTGACAAAAAGTCACCTAACCTGCTTGTGTTAATCAAGTGTACTATATGCATGTTTTTCATTCTAGGATTTTCAAGTGCGGAGCACTGTAAGGGCCCGGGATGTCGTTCTTCAGATGCCGTTGGACGTCACGCACCCAGTCTTATACTGAAACTAGTCAAGACACAGCCTCTCTGAATATAAGGTCCCTGAAGAAAACTAAAAGGTAGCGACATGCTTTTATCTTGCCGCCGCCGCTGCTGCGAAGAGGCCAGGTAGGTCTGCGTCCCTCAATTGGTTGGATGCCATCACGTGGTATTTTTCGCTCTCGCCACCATGACAGTCGGCCGTCGAGTTTCCGCGGCGAGGCTTTCGCATGCTTTGGCTGAGTTTTGTGGCTAACCGTGTAATTGCAGAACTCGGTTTTTGTTTTGTTTTAATGCGATAGCAGCCCGGCGTCCCGCATTGGATTTTCGAACCACGTGGACCCAGGTCTTTCATGTGATACATGTGATTGACTGAACTAAATTGAATTCCTCCAGCTAAAATGCGCAGAAAAACTGTAAACTACGACTTGCACACAACCTACAGACATAATAGCTCTCGGACTGTAATTTGACTATAAACATAATTCTGTTACGCGAAAACTCAAAGAAACCTCTTCACACACACAAACCGGCCGCGGCGTCCGCCATTTTGCGCGCGCCGGCGCGATGGGTATCGAGGGGGCCGCGGAGCGACGCGCCCGGTTCCTTGCAGTACCTCCAGCTGGCGCTCGCCTCCGCCGCATCGCGGTCCACGCAAGACGCCGTGTTTCCACCACAAAGCTCGCCGGTTCGCCTTCGTGCATAGTGTTCGCGGCCAGTGTTTTCCAGTCGATCCACGGGGTTTTGTTTGGCGCAGTGGAACCCAGAGCTGGAACCCGTGGTGGCGCACCCGTGGGTGGTCGCGCTGCTCCGCGTACGGCTTTGGTGCTCTCCATGGTTGTATGCCTTGGCCTCTTTGGCATCAAGGCAGTCCGAGGGTCAGTCAGGCTTGTGCCCTGTAAGACCGACATGGCTGTTTGTGTGTGTAGTGCAGTAACTCTGTGTTGCTGCACCACAACAGCCCCCTCGTCCGGGAAGGACCGTTGGCCCGAACCAAAGCCCCCCGCCCAGTCAACCCGGGTCGAGGGGGGAACCGGGGTGAATGTATCAAATGATGCTGGGATGATGAGTACATGTAAGCTCATGGACGCGGCGCCTTCAAAGGTGTGAAGTCCTCTTCTCATCTGACAACGGTTCCCGGTAAACAACACGCTTACGTACGCGTCAGTTGCCGGGAAGCGTGAGAAGCAGTCAGGGATCTTTGAATGCTACCGGTGTTCCACTTTTAAAGGCGAAGCTTAAGCGTCCTCCAAATTTTTATCTTATGGATTGATTTTAAGAATACTAGAGGTGCAAACGTGTACGAACGGAGCTTTTTTCTTTGTTGACGGGGTACGGAGCTCCAGGCATGGGTAAGCTTAAGTACGGGGGCTATTCTCGGTGCTCGTTCAGATTTGTTTTCCTGATCTCGCTACCGTTAACAGGTGTATGAAGCTATAGAGTGCGTAGGCTGAGTTCTGTCTTATGTCGTGCTAGAAATATAACACGTGTTATTGTTGTAGTACTGAGAGTGTGTTGTTTTGTCAGTTCGTGCTTTTGTTAGACGCAGCAAATATATTTTGCAAGGACATGCTGTTCACTACCAGTGCAAATGATTTTGACTATGGTGAGTAGGCTTTCTCCGCTTCGCCGTCTCGGCCGCATATGGTGCACGAGTTTGTTGGCTCATACTGACTTGGAACAGCGCAAAGGTGGAAAGTGCTCACTGATAGAAACCATTTCTATGGGCAACTTTCGTCCTTGCATACGCCTTGTCCACAAATGAAGTACAGTTTCCACTGTGATGTTCGCGCTTGAGAGCCAACGACACCAGTTTTTGATAAAAGCGTAGGACCAGTTTCACTGCGTAAAGAGATGCCGGCGTCATGACGAAATGACAAGAATAGCTGAGATGCTCCGCGCTGATCGCATACGTTTCTACATGACACTCGCGTTATTCAGGCGAATATGTCACGCGCCTTGCGTTCGGTCATCATGGTACTAAGATGATTAAATTATAAAGCTGTACAAGCTGGACACACTGCAGTCGATTGAGCACACGCAAGTACATACGTACGCACTTCTAGTAGTGCAAACGCACCCGAGTTGTTAAATCGGCAGCTACATGGTGCTGCACACACGCAAGCGCACCGCCTTTGGCGTGTACCGGCGAAACCTTCATCGCAGCCTCTTCACGCCGCGGTAGTGTCTTTAGAAAGCGAAATAAAGAATCTGATCAATGCATTAGAAATAACTAGCGAAGTGGGTTAATCTGTGCAAGCCGCGACAGTGTTTTTGCCTACGAGTACAATGCATGGCCGTGGACTACATAACATTCAAACAAAGCTCTGACATCGTCTACATTAAGTATACATTATAAGCGAGACAAAGAGTTCTGATTTGTGCTAGTACTCGACACTAAAAGGAATTTGTCCACCAAACTAGCCTCAAAAGGCTGCCAGCTGGAAGCAGGCAGCCAGCCCGAAGCGGCAAAACACATGTGCAGTTACGCTCCGAAAAAGCAGAAAAAACATCTGCTTCTGCCAATTTCATACCGTTCCATCATCGCTCCTAGCACAGTACACAATAATGAAGCCTTAAATACGCTAAAAATTTATGCCCAGACACCCAACAACAATTTTTGATGTCTCACTTCGTGTAACTCTGTGGGCGGCTTTCGAGCGAACGATATAACTGCGAGGGCAAGCTACGAGAGAAAGAGCGAGCGGCGAAAAGGCCAGGAGAAGGAGAGGCCGGGCAAAGAGGAATGTCGCTACCTTTTAGTTTTATTCAGAGACCTTGTCTGAATAGACCATGTGAACAAAGAGCCGGTCTGTCCCACCATGGACGCCGAACAGTTGGCACGGATCGAGCGACAGCGGGCGCTTGTTCGCGAAAGACAGCGAGGCCGGAGGGCCGAGCTGTCTTTGTGACAACGTGAAGCAGAAGCCTAGCGTCAACGAAGAGAGGAAAATCTCGAGCTTCGTCAGGCAGCAGTCGAGGCACAACAACAGCGAAGGAAAGTAAATTTTGCGGTTAAAGCTGAGGAAGCTCAAGCGAAACTGCAGAAAACCCAAGCTAACCCAAATTTGGTTAAAGTTTAAACCATTTCTACTGTCGTTACTAAATGTATTAAAATTACAAAAAAAATCTAATCTGTAGTCAACCTCAAGTAACAAAGGAAAAGAAACAATGGATAAACATAAGAAAAGAACATAACAGATAAACAAAAGCAAGACCAGAAAAACAAAACGTAAACACAGAAAAATAAAATGAAAAACTCACAAATATAAAAGCTAAGCACAAAAAATTATTAGAACAAGAACACTGAAAAACAAAAACAAAACACGAATAAACAGAAGATAAACAAAAGTGGCTCGCAAGAATAACACAAGGGGAGCACTGGCGAATCACTGCTCCGCACTTCCGACAGCTTTCAAGTTGAGTGGAGTTGCATGCATCTTATAGACCTCCTTAATCATTTTTCTCTTCTTAAAACTTCCTTATTCGCCTTGTACCGCTAGGTATGCTGACAATGAATCCGGTCGTATACAATCTCTTCCCTCCTTTTTCCCCGCCAATACTTTAAACGTCTCTTGCTTATCTCGACTGCTGGCCGGTTGATGCTTCACCCACTTTCAGTCCAAACACTTCTGGATGGTGTGTTGAGCGCTCAGTTTAATGGAGGCAAGTAATACACGTTTTGAGAGGTTGAGAACAGCAAGTCGACTGGTTTTATTCCACAGTAAAACACGTTTCCCGGTGGCTGTGGCGGCACCCTGTCGGGCAGCCACCTCACTTCCAAGAAAGAGCAGGGGGCAATGACCCTCACGTGGAGGCCGGGCGAGGTAATGAATTTGCCAGAAGCGGGGGACACCGTAAAGTGACGGACGGTTGCTACAAGGGCTCACCCCCCCCCCCCCTCTCTCTAGAATGCCGGAGGCTTACGTGTGGATGGCGGAAGGAATGAAGCGTTAATGTTCAATATAGGCTGGTTTCACGCGTTCGCATGACACTGTCTCTTCTTTGCAGCGAACATCAATCTTCAAGGTTTTCTCTGAACGCGAAAGCACAAGTAAGAGGCCTTCATAGGAAGGAGTCAACTGTGGCTTGATAGAGTCGCGCCGCAGAAAGACGTGCGTGGTTGTGTCCATTGTCGGGAAATTAAACGCAAACTGCCCGCGGGCGATACGTCGGGGTGTAGGTCGAAGCTGGTCGAGCCAAGAATGTTGGCTCTCTAAGTGCTGCGCAGGCTCTGGCGGAGTGCTTTGCTAGGTGCCGAAAATGCTGATCCATAGAACATCTCGGCTGCGCTTACTCCGAGGTCATGCTTGATTGTTGTTCGCAGCCCCACTAGCACTATGAGTAGCCTTTCTACCCAGTGCGGTCTGTCGAGCGTGGCGGTCAATGACACCTTCAATTGTCGGTGGAGACGCTCGACCATGCCGTTTCTCTGTGGGTGGTACGCCGTGTTCTTATGAATGCGCGTGCCGAGCATTCTCGTCAGGGCAGAAAAAAAGCGTGCGTTAGAATTGTCGGCCTCGGTCAGTAGTTATTCTCAAAGGACCACCGTACCGCCACATCGACGCAACAGTAAATGCTTCCGCCACTGTCTCGGCCGTGATGTTTTGTAGAGGCGTCGCCTCAGGCCACCTTGAGTACCGGTCGACACACGTGAGGAGGTACCTGAAACCTTGGCAGGGCGGGAGAGGCTCCACAATGTTTAAATGCACATGATCGAAACAGCTGCACTGCTGAACGTATGTGTCGGGTCACTTTCACGTCTTGACAGGCTTGGCAGCTTCTTGCCCAGCCTCGGACATCTTTGTTGATTACTGACCAGAAGAAGCTTTCTGTGATAAGCCTCTGTGTCACTCTGATGCCAGGATGGCTTAGCCCGTGCAGTGAACCGAATATTGGCCGCCGAAACTGATGGGGCACGAACGGGCGAGCTATCATATCATATGCGACATATGACAGCTGCCTGTGATATGTCGCACGTGACCAATGTTGTTATGTAGGGAAGCGGCACCGTAGCAAGTTGTACGACGAGCATTTTCCCCGCAATTGGCGTCGCTCGGGGTCGCTTTGCTGGGCGGAGGCTAGAGTTTGGAAATCCACATGGCCAGCAGACACATCGTCGATCCGGGACAGCGCGTCAGCTGCCCGATTTTCGGTCCCAGAGATAGGGCGGATGTCAGCAGAAAATTCGGGTATAAAAGAAAGTTGCCAAAGCTCACTTTCCGAGTCACCTTCAACTTCAATATCTGCGTTTTGCAATGATCTGAACACCATATTTGGTAACTTGTCTTCAGAAAAGAATAATGTTGTGCTTTTTGGTGACATTAACATCAATCTTTTGGATGACTGCAGCGCTGCTACTACTGCCTACACTAACTGCCTTCATGGATTTCGCTTCGAATCATTGGCTTCCCTTCCAACTAGATGTAGTTTAGGGGCTTCGGCCACCTTAATAGATCACATATTTTGCAACCGTATGTGCCCTCCAGTTTGCGGTGTACTTGAAATTAACTTCACTAACCACTTTCCTGTCCTTTTTAAACTTCCCTATCAATTATATAAACTATGCCATGAATTCTTAAAGCTGCGATTAATAAAGAAGACTTCAGCGCTCGCGTTGGCGAGCTAAATTGGTGTTCTGTGTTTTCAGAGTCAAACGCTGAATTTGGATTTAATGACTTTTCGGAGAACATAAAGAAATGTATCGCTAATTCTACAAGCTCTGTAAAATGCGGAAGACATGTCCCAGCGTCACAGAACCCTTGGTTAACCAATGGTATACTAACTAGCCTACGTAAAAAAGATAACCTGTACCGAAAAGTTAAACAACGCCGTTTTAACATTCGACTCAAAACTCGCTATAATATCTATTGTAACTTGCTAAACCGGCTGCTCAGGGTAACCAAAAGAAATTGTTAATTATTCAGAATAGCCGAAGCCGGCGCAGATTCAAAACGGCAGTGGAATATAATAAATTCCTTCTTGAACCTACCCCATTGGGCTGAACCAATAAGTAAGCTTCATTCATCAGACGCCACGTATGAACAAGCAGAAGAAATCGCGAACGCATTTAATGAGTTTTTCTGTGACCATTCCTCTGATCATACCACTGATACTCAACTATCATTTCAGTGATGCTTACAATAATGGTACCTATTTCCAACTGGCCCAGATGAAATAATCAATGTCATACACGATTTAGAGGTTACAGGAGCAGGTCTGGACGAAATGAGTTCTATTAATATTAAATTAGTAGCTCATCTTATCGCTCGCCCATCGTCTCGTATTACCAATTTGATCTTTAAGACTAGTGTATTTCCAAGTCAACTAAAGAAAGCAAACATTATTCTAGTATTTAAAAAGGGTGACCGCTCCTACATTTCTAATTATCGCCCCATTGCTATTCTTCCTTTCTGTAGCAAGGAGAGGAGGAGACAAAGGAGAGGAAAGACAGGGAGGTTAGCCAGTGTAAGTACCGGCTGGCTACCCTGTGCTGGGGAAAGGGGTAAAGGGAATAAAAGGAGAAAGAAGAAGAGGGAAAAGGTTATCGAAAAATGTATTGAAAAGCGCTTAACCTTAACATTCTTTCGCCAAATCAATTTGGCTTCAGGGTAGGATCCTCGACTGATTGTGCTATACTTTCTTTCACGGATAAAATAGAAAGCGCTATAGATGCCGGTTTTTACGCAGGATCAGCTTTTATCGATTTATCCGAAGTATTTGAATCCATAAACCACGTCGTCTTACTTGCTAAACTACGGGCAGTAGGCGTCGATGGCCAAGCATTAGCACTTATAAAAAGTTACCTAAGAGATAGACAACAAGTTGTGTATTTTAGTTCCTCACTTTCTAATTTCAGAATAACCAATAAAGGGATCCCGCAGGGATCTGCACTTGGCCCACTACTACTCCTGCTTTATATGAAAAAAACTTTAAATGAAATAAACTGAGGCCTTCCTTTACGCTGACGACACTATATTACTTGCAACCGATCGTTCACTAACTTCTCTGACTGCTAAGCTAAACACTGATCTGAAAAATACTTTAACGTGGTGCCAGCTTAACTCGCTAAGAATAAATCCTACCAAAACATCTTTTATGCTTTTTCATTCGAATAATAGGACAACAGAATTCATTCCCACTGTCAACCTAAACTCTTTTGACATCATTGCAGTTAATTAATGCTCATTTCTAGGAATAATTCTTGACTCAAACTTAAGATTTACTGAGCATATCGCCTATTTGAAGCACAAAATTTCTCCTGGTATTATAATTTTACTTAAATCTAGATATTATTTTAGCAAACCAACATTGCTAACTTTGTATTGTTCTTTTATTCACAGCCATCTCAATTATTGCATTACAGCATGGGGTAACACATATCCAACTAATATAGCACCACTACAGCATTTGCAGAATCAAGCCATCCGGATATTGTCGTTCAGCTCATTCTACTGCAATGTTTCTGATATGCTTCTCAACCACAGAATACTTTCAGTAAAAAATCTTGTTAAATATAAATTAGCCGTAATGTTATTTAAGGTAACACGTAATCCCCCTCCAGTAAATATATTTTCTGAGGCTACTTTGGTTAACTCGAACCGAACAAGATCTGTAGCTAACAATTTCTTATTGCCACTAATACATACTAATTATGGAAAAGAATCTGGATATTTCACAGCATTATCTACTTGGAACAGCCTCCCACTAGATGTCAAGCGCTCTTCGTCTTTAGGTTTCTTCAAGAAAACATTATTCATTTTTCTACTAGATAGCCAAAATAATCCAGATATCTAAGCTATTCACTCCTGCTCATTTTCTTCCCGTTTTCCCTTTTTCTTTGGTTTTTCTTCCTCATCTTTATAGATGTTCTTGGTTTGTTCTGTTTCGAATGCCCTAACGTAGTGTTTTAATTCTACGACTAGCTATTGACTTTATATTATTTTGCAGTTTGTACTACATTTACTTTGTATAATCTTCCACTGAGTGACAACTGTATTGCTGTTTTATGGTGTGCATTTGCTCTAATGCATATATTTTCTCACAGGAGGTCCCCTTTCAGCCACATGCTCTGGGACATCCTTCTGTATACTTGTGTAAGCATGAATGTCTCCTCTTTATTAAAGAAATAAACTGAAACTGAAACTTGCGCACAGGATGGTATGAAGCGCCTGTGAAAATTTTCAGTCCCAGAAACTCGCGCAACTTTCGGAAGGAGGTTGGAGAGGGGAAGTCCTTGATTACCCGCACCCGTGATTCCGCAAGTATGTTGTCGGCAAGTATGTTGTCGTACGTTGTAACGGGCCGAAATTTACGGACGCCAGATAAGGTGAGGTTAGACTGCGTGCCAAGTACATGGAGGGATGTGACGTTATCCTTTAGGCGCCGATCACGAGCGCTCACATCTAGGTTGAAATGGCTGAGGAAGTCCGCTCCCAGTGTGGCAAAGCTGACGTCGGCGATCAAAATCACCCATGTGTGCAAGCACCGGGGTCCGATGTCTAGGGTTATTGACCAGAGCCCATGCGATGCGACGGCAGCGTTGTTCACTGCGTGGAGCGTGGGTGTGGACTTTCCGCGTTGGCGATTTGCAGCAGTGATGGGAACGATAGACAGCTCGGCTCCGGTGTCGACGAGGATGGGGTGCCGGTGATGCGGTCGACTACGAAAAATAGGCGTCTTGCGCGACGGCCGATGTCGCATACCGCCGTTAGCAACGATGACAGGATACGTAATCGTGGCGTCTTCTCTGTCAGCAGGAGTAGGAGAAGCGTCGTCCATGGCAGTGTTAGAAAAAAAAAAAACGTAATGTTCTGGGTCACCACTTGTTGGAAGCTCGGTTTAGTGGAGGCAAGTAATATACGTTTTGACAGGTTGTGAACAAATAGTCGACTGGCTTTATTCCACATTAAAACAGGTTTGCCGAGTGGCTGTGTGGACGCCGCTGTCGAGCAGCCACCTCACTTCCAAGAAACAGCAGGGAGCAATGAGCTCCACGTGAAGGACAGGCGAGGTAACTGAGTTTACCAGAAGCGGGTAACAACGTAAAGTGACGGATGTTTGCTACGTGTACGTTACCTCATTGCGAAAGAAGTAATTTTGGAGCGAAGCTCTTAGGTGCCCGTTTCTGCGTTGGGCGTTGGCGTCATACCTCGGCGGCGTTCGCCAGGCTAAACCCGCCTGTTGCTACAATTCACCACCACCACCTCGGCGGCGTAACCAAGCATCTAAGTGCATCGCGTAAAGTTTGTAATTTATAAGGTTTTAAAAATGTACATCGCTGCCGATCGCAGCTCACTGCTCGCCGAAATTTTGAGCCCCCTAGCCATATGACGTAAATCACCCAGTCGTCGTCATTAGGGCAAGCTATCCGATTGGCCGCCCAGGGCGTGTCTTCGATAATTTTTCCACCTTTATGTTGAACAAATGATGTTCGTAATAGTTGGAATGTTAGTTAATTTGTTTCCATAAAGAGAAAGTAACAAAAAGAGAACGCACAAGAACAATTTTTCCCTACACTTAAGCACTTCCGGCACACAGCAAGCGTCGTCTGCTTGTGTTACGACGTACTCCATTTTGACAACAGCTCCGCGGTCAGAGTTGGTCTCAGTCTTTTCGCGAGCACTATGATTCGACTTTGTTGCGTTGTGGACTGCAAACGTAGGGACTGGCAATATGTCAAGCTGCGCCATCGTGTCCCTCTGCAAGGCAGCAGACGAGCGAACTGGCTACAGCGTATCGGACTGCCGCTATCCGATCGGCGCCAGGATTTGCGCGTTTGCGGCCGTCACATTACACAGGAAGATTACTAACGCAATAGCGTTTCGCGAATTCGGTATTAGGGCAAGCGCAAGGCGACAGGGCCTGGCCGCTTGACTGTGCCGTTTAACGGGATGAGCAGAAGCGCAAATTTGAATGGTCTGCATGGTGCAGCCACCTGGTGGCACAGAGCTCAACCATACACAGTAGGAGTAACGAAATGTATTCTTTGCTGCTGGTGTAAATTTTTCGCATGTGTGCAATCATCAACACGGTGTTCTTGTAAATGTTTAAAATGTTTTACACTTGGTTAGACCAATATTAGCGCTTTGTTTGTCTGGTTAAGCTCTGCACCTACAAGTTGACTGGACCGTGCAGACCGATCAGGCCGCTCACGTACGTCTACGCTAATGTTCTTTCATTAGCTTGAGTTTATGCCTCCAGCCATCTGCCGAAACGCCCAGCTTGCCTGTGGTTACCGGAATATCAGACACGTTCGGCGCTTCGACAGAATGCTCGCAACGCACGCTGCTTTGATAGCCCTCACTTGGGGTCGACTACCAAGCAACCGCACGGCCACAATAGGCATTGGCTCACTCAGAATCCCGACGTTACCTACCTGCAACAAAGGAACCCCACAAGGTGCTGTTCTATCACCCACCCTTTTCAATATCGCTATGATGAAATTACCTTACAAACTCAACGCAATACCAGGAATCAGGCATGCAATATACGCCGATGACATCACTTTCTGGACCACTACTGGTTCCGAAGGAGAGAAACAAGACGCCCTTCAACAAGCGACCGACGTCGTCCAGCAATATGCAAAAACAAGTGGTCTCCGGTGCTCCCCGGAAAAGTCAGAACTATTAGTCGTTCGACAGAAATCACGAAGAAAACTCAATGAACTACCCCACATCACACTCACCCTTGACGACAAAGAAATATCCACAGTAAACCGCGTCCGCATTCTCGACCTCCACATACATCAGGACGGCGGAGGCGCATACACCATCCAACGTCTCAAGCAGACCACCTTCCAAATCAAGCGAATGGTCAGCCGCATCACTACCATACAATACGGACTGAAAGAAGACGACATAATACAGCTCGTCCAGGCCCTGATAATCAGCCGTATTGCCTACGCTGCCCCGTACTTACCCCTCACTCCCAAGGAGATCGATCAATTAGACGTACTTCTTCGGAAAGCCTACAAGCAAGCGCTCGGCCTACCACCGGGAACAGCGACACTCAAGCTTGAAGCCCTAGAAGTCCATAATACTATAATAGAAATTATAGACGCCCACCTCACAAGCCAACAAGCACGCCTAGCCCTCACACCAACAGGAAGAACAGTCTTAGTGCGCCTAGGCTACCCCACACCCGGCAAAGGCCACGAACAAGCAATCCATCTGGCCCCCAACTTCCGGGAGCACATCAAGGTAGCCCCTATGCCCAGAAGCATGCGCCCGGAATATCATGAAGATCGTTGCAAAGCTCGCGCAAAAACTCTACAGACAAAATATGGCAGTCTCCCCACCACGCTATTCACAGATGCCGCGCAGTACCCCCAAATAGCAGCCATGACGGCCAGCGTTGTCGACTATAACCTTCAAGAGGTGGTCTCGATGTCGGTTCGAACTGCCAGCGCCCTCGTAGCGGAGGAGAATCCATCGCCTTGGCCACCACCTCTAGTCTGACCAACGAGTACGTCACAATTATTACTGACTCCCAGGCAGCTTGCCGTAGCTACGCGAGAAGCAGAATATCTTCAATCGCCCACCGACTCCTCAAACAAGCCTCCCGATTCCCGGACGTTGAACTAGTGTGGGCTCCAGGACACGAGTCCCTCCGTAGGAATCCGCGTGCGCGCGCTGTAGCCCGAGCTCATGCCTCCCGGGCGCCACAAGAGAGGGATACGGCCGCATCCATGGAGCCCGTACCTTTACAATACAACGCCATGCTACAACACCACAGATTGAACAGACGACAATACCCACTTCCACACAAGACCCTCTCACGTGAAGACGCCGTAACATGGCGAAAACTACAAACCAATACATACCCCCATTTAAGCAGGCTACACGCAATACACCTTACACTATATTCATACAAATGTCCCCTTTGTAACGATTACGCCTCTCTATATCACAACACATGGGCGTGCCCCAACGTGAAGACAGCCCCGAAAATACCCAACCCCACTCTCGAGCAGCGGGAGGCCGTGCTGAGCAGTTCGGACCCTCGTAACCAGCAGCAATTGGTGCGGCGGGCCCGGGAGACAGCAAGATCCGCAGGAGCCCTGTACTAAGGGCGCCTCCCGCACAAGTAGAAAGACACTTGCTTGTTCTTTCCTTTCTTTTTTTTAAATAAAGGTTTCTCCTCCTCCTCTTCTGCCAAGCAGCTGGCGGAGAGTTTGGAGAGGCTTCGCACGCTCGCCCCTAGAGAACCGGAAGTCGACGACACGACGTGCCATCATGACGCAGAGCCAGTGCAGGCAGTGCTTAGCCCCGATAACTCGGCGGACGAAATGAGGAGAAAATGCATGACTGTGAGGAGGGTAACTTGTAATCGTGCGTATCTCTCTTAATATGAGACGTTTTACACAAATTGTGGCGCGAATGATTAACTTTAGCTGTACCTTACACGTCTACCAAATTTGTCCGAACCGTTTCAGGGGCCCTTTAAGGACATCGTCTATGCTATGCGCAAAACGTCATCATCGTCTCCTTGAATAGTGGCTGCTGTGGCGCCCGTAATACATGGCCACAGGCCACCGCTGTCAGAGTATGTGTAGGTCAGAGTATCTGTGCGCGCATAACTTTGCACAGGTCACCAAGTGCTATTGTCACGGAATAGCGTAGTGGTTAGCGCATTTGGCTCCCAGTTGCACACTGCTGCAGTGATAAGTTCTAATGCCGGTGGCGGTGGTGGCAGCGAAAGTTTTGATGAAAGTGCTTATTTCACTGCCGACAGCTCGGTTTTCACACGTTCTTATGTAGCACCTGATTTGTTGCAACAACATCGGTGATCCATCTCTGTTATTAAGCACTTGAATACCACGTGATGTTGTATTATCAGCCTGTGTGCCCTAAAGATACCTATGAGCCTACCACACACACACACACGCACACGCACACACACAAGGTCGTGATGGATTTAACGGTCGTGATGGACACTTTTTCTTTCTTTGTTTCTCTTTCCTTTTGTCGATGGCGAAGCTGACCATGAGGAAGCGGCCTCACAACGACCTATAAACGTTGATGACGACAACGGTGGTCGGCAGCGTAACGGAGCGAACGGACAAAAAAAAACACACACAGCGAGATAGAACGTAGAGATCCTAAAATATTTCTATTCCATTTTTGCCACTAGCCCTCTACAATTAGTCAAACATATTTCGGGTCACTGCCCTCCAACTCCTTCACCGGTCTGGCACGAGACGTCAATAAACCGCCAAAACTCCCCATATGATATTACTTGTACACATTGATTAGGCATAACGTAGCCGAACAAACTAAAAATAATTCTTTCCGATTCTTCACTTCTTTCGACAATAGCTCTCCGATAATGATCAACAATTTTTGGGCCACGCCCACTTTGCCTGTGTCACCCGACGGGAAAAAAGCACGAAAACTCACACGTAAAATGGACGTGTGCACACTCAAGATGCTTTATTATTCCGTACAAAACTGATTATCCTTTTTCTTATGGTATAGCCGGTGACTGCCCCGTTCCGAAAGGAAAAAAGGACTGTCAGCCGATCGCTCTACCACTAGCTACTCGGAGCGGCCGGGGACAATGGATTTCTGTGCGTAAATTATTCTTTTCTTTTTTTGCGTAGCGAGATAAGGTTGTCGAGCCCTTTCGGCACGTATACGACATCGCCATGCCAAGTCTTGTTCGCTGAGGATCCGTTTCGGCGTTATTTTTCACTTTCCGTTGCACGCCACTGCGATTTTCGACCAGCCATCGCAAGCTAAGCAAGGGGTAGCAGGCCAATCACAGACGCCGGCGCGGCCCTCCTCATCCGGTTATCTACTTTCACTGTGCTACTTCGAACCTACCGAAATTATCTCTACTTTTGCACGCTCCTCACCTTTTGTCAGATAACTAGAAGAAAAAGAAACCTGTCATGGTCGGTGATGCTACTTACGGTCAAAGCAAACAAAAGTGACCTCTATTAAACTAGAATAATGTTTTAATGCGCCGTTCAAACAAAGCGGCAGGTCACCACCCGATGCTTGCGTCAGTAGTCAAGTAAATTTGATGCCAGGAGATTGGAATACAATCAGAATGAAATAATTTTACTCTATATCGTCTCTACTTTGGGGCCCTTTAATACTGTTGCAGTAAAAACACAGCAGACTTGTACGACTCTGCATGATCTCAATTAATCTCCATCCAAATGCTTTCGAGCATTTATATTCCTAATTTTTTTGAATGCGAAGCATTTCTTTGCCTAGTCGGAGCCAAGGTCAAACGCGAAGCCCTCCAATGTCGCAGAGTGTGTCACAGATGCGCATGCACACCCATGCGCTCGCTCGCCGCTATTGGCCAGGTTGCGCTAGCTGTGTTATGTTGCGCGTAGGCCTCTGCTTGGAGATGCAACAATGGGCCCTGGAAAGTGTCAAGCGTAAGAGTAGAGAGGCTAGAGAGGTATGCAATGCGCACCGAAGCGGGGAAACGGAAGGCGAAGCGACGGGCCGGCGAGATGGACGTTGGACTCTGGAGTTTTGCAAGACGCGTAGCGCCACCTGCCGTTGCGAAGAGGTTTCCTAGGACATTCCTAGGACCCTGATAGTGTCATTCCTAGGACCCTGATAGTGTTGTTGCAAATGGGTCGCAAGCCCCAAGGGTAGCGTTGGCCTGGCGGCCTGGGGCACAGCTGGAAGCATCCGAAGGTCCTGGCAAAGGATGAGTCGACTGCTAACAGAACAACTTGTTTATTCTAGCATCGCAAAAGAGCGGCCGGTCAGGTCGACTGAAGGGGAGAAACGGAGCCCACGTTACTCGACTGAATAAATCGAAGCTTCTCTCTTGGCGTCCGGGAGCAGCTGCTTTTATACTCTCGGAGGCGAGGGCAAGAAGGAACGGCTCGCAAGAGGCGCACGTGACGGCGGCGCACGGACACGTTGTGACAAGAAGTGACGTATCCGCCGGGCCGGCGCCGATCAGACCTCCTCGCTTCACAGTTGGGGAGCTCCTCTCCCCGGCTGCCGCGCTTTGACAAGCGTGGGCACCAACACACACAGACAGACACACACACACACACACACACGAAGACACGTGGCATTGAAACATGCCTGGACGCGCTCAGCAGGAGGCATTGGGACAGCGCTGAACTGGCCAGAATGTCCGCCGCTGTGAACGAAGCCCCGGCGTCCGTTGCATCCGCGCCAGCTATACCGCACGTCGGAGGCGAAACGTAACAGTGTCTACCCGCGGTACTGGGGAGCCCTTACCGGTGAATAACGTAATGTGGCTCTGTGTTGCTGGCTTACAGGACCGGTGTGAACCGCCTCTGGTCCTCTTCTTGTAGAGCAAGAGCTCGGATTTAGCGGGCGAGCACCTTAGCCCGATAGGGATAAGATACCGCTCCGTCACATCGATGGCCTCTTGCAAAGCACCCTCGACCTGACCCTCACATCCGCTGGAGCAGCAGATGGTGATGTCATCCGCGTAGATCGTGTGGTTAATGTTCGGGATTTTGTTCAAGGCCCTCGACAGGTTGATCAGGGAGATGTTGAACAGCGTCGGGGAGATCACCGAGGATGAGAGGTAGTGAAATATTCAGCGTACAGTTTCACGGTTCACAATGACATAAGTTGCTCTGGTTAGACAAGTGTGAATGTGAAAGAAAGTCTTTCGCACTTGTCTAACCATTGCAACCTATATATGTCATTGCGAACCGGTATTTTTTCACACTGATATTTTGTTTTGTTCTCGGGTAAAAATACACGAACACGTGAAATTACAGAAGCGTTCCGTATGATAAGGCGCGCTTAAAGATGCATCAGTAAGCCATTGGTTGCTATCACTGACAACAAATTTGTATTCTTGAATACTGCTTCAAGCTTTCTGATCTGTTTATATAAAAATGGATGGCTCGTTTTGCACATGCTCGGTGCAGCTAGCTGGCGCTTTTACATACGCTGTCTTTCAAAAAATAAACAGTTTTGAGTAAGCGCTCGCGTGTCCACCTTTTCTGCGTCCGTGTCT
The DNA here is from genome assembly GCF_050947875.1 of Dermacentor variabilis. Lineage (NCBI taxonomy): Eukaryota > Metazoa > Arthropoda > Arachnida > Ixodida > Ixodidae > Dermacentor > Dermacentor variabilis. The sequence continues at coordinate 270,482,165 of NC_134568.1, read as the reverse complement.
ATTGTGCTCGCTACGAATTTCACCATGAATAAACCATGTAATTGACTTTTTGCGTGAGTAAATTATTTATAGCAAATAATTTGTCAAGAAAACATTTTGAGAAACTGAAATTATTCAGGCCTCAATTTGGGGGCTTTGACATTAGTTTTAGGCTATTTCCTTTTTTTTTTGCGGAAATGACCTTGCACACTTTCCTAATTTTAATAACACGTAGTAACCACAACGCAGCAAAAGATATGCATTGCAAAATGTGCCCCGTCCTTGCCATTTCCTGTGCAAATAAACAGGGATGACGGCTACACTTTTAGCATTCATGTGAACTTGCATGTGATCCTTGTTAAAAAGCTGTTCTATATATGTGATGTGCTAACGTGAACATGATGTTAACACTGACCATCTTGTTTCTATGCAGGGTTCTCCCTGCAAACATTCTCAGAGACATCAGCTCTGAATGTAAAAAATGCAGTATCATTGATGCTTGCTAGAGATTATGCGACATCTGCCATGCCGTAATCAACTAAGTAATTATTTATTTAATATTTTTATTAGTTTCTCTATTACTTTTCTCATAATTTTGTGTAAATATTTTGTGTGCATAAACTTATCTTAGTACAAACTTGCATCTGTTTTCCATGTACATGCACCTTCTAGGTTGCTAACTGCCTTTTACAAACATGTTCACACATACTGACAAATGTTACTTGGGGGCTAGTAAAACGTCAGTAGCAAGTACATAAGCACATGAATACAAAATATTTCCACAATGTTACAAGACAGCCTAAGGACTTGTGTTGGTTGACTGTTACTTGAATGTTTACAGACCATCTATGAACATGCTTTAATGGAAGTACGGGGGCCAATTGTTGACAGGATGTTACTAGGGTGTATAAAGACAAATTTTAATAGGTGATTGGTAGGAAGTTGGCAGAACTTCACAAACATTCTTCAATTGGAAGAATGTTGATATGGTATATAAAGAAGGCCTGTTAATAGGGGATTGGTAGGAAGTTGGCAGAAGATATATGAACATTCTTCTTTTGAAAGAACGTTACTAAGGTGTGTAAAGACAAATGTTCGTAAAAAATTGGTAGCAAGTCTAAAGACATCCTCTGAACAGGTTTCTATCGGGAGTTGGAGGCCAATTGTTTCTAGGGTGTTACTAGAGCGTTGTTAAGATGTATAAAAACAGTTGGTAGGACTTCAACTGACTATTGGTAGTTTCTAGTAACAATAGTCTAAAGACAGTATAAAAAATGTTGCTATAAATTATAAGGGCAGATGGCAGGGCGAAGTCGAACTTGTCAACTACTCGAAGTTTGACATAATAGTCCTGCGGAAACTCGCAAGGTAGAAGGAAATAATCATTAAAGGGAAAATGAGACATCCACCCTATCGTAGCAATTGCTACAAAGGAAACCCATACGGGTTCCTCGAAAGAAAAATCTCGTAGTTGAAGAAAAATTCCTCCTGGTCCGGGACTCGAACCCAGGGCCACTGCCTTTCCGGGGCAGCCGCTCTACCATATGAGGTCTCATTTTCCCTTTATTAATTACTTCCCTCCACCTCGCGGGTTTCCGCAGAACTATTACCTCAGGCAAGATGTGTGTCGAGTGAGCTCCTGAATAGTACATTGCAATGTGGTGAAGGTGGTATCTATCAAGGATCCGAGACCTCACAGAGGTGTCCCGTAATGCCTACCGCATTTCTCTCGCATTTATCGGTAAATTACTATTAATTGTTTGCCCTCCCTATGGGTAAAGTATCCGAACGGGAACGTCCATGGCTAACCTCCGTGTCTGTACTTCTTCCATTCTCTGCCCTTTTCTCTATGATGTGGCGCTTTGCCGCTGGCCTGCCTGATCTCTCCTAGGACGAAGGGACGAAGTACGAAATGAAAGAAACCTATAGCTGGGCTGGTCTCGGGCAGCTCTATTCGGATTCGTCATGCGTCGATTTAAAATATACATGTCTTATGTAAGCCTGAATGACAGCGATAAAGGCGAGATGAGTTCCGGTAGCTCGTGGGTTTGGACTCTTCATGCAGCACTGCAGCACTTTCGTCTTATGCGTGTTTGCGAACCGGAGTCAAGGGCAGTAGGATAACCCGCCTTCCTAAAAAGGAAACATTCGGAATAACCCTTTGGTTCGCGGTTAAACATATGTCAAGGGCTCACGATGCGAACCACCTTAAATTCGGTATCAGCTTGCAAAGTGGGAACTCAGATGAAACGTTCTCAAGCGGATAGGCTTCTTATTATCATAAGGATATCTTTATTGAAATTGAATTCCTTACCATGGGGCGAAAGCTGACTAATAAGCATTACATTTTCTTTATTCTTAAGACCTCCTGTTAATTTAAGGTTGCTGTCCTTTCCAACCTCCTAAATTAAAAAGTACGTTATGAAAAATAAATCGTGGCGTTAAATGTGTAGACGCACATGCCCCCAACAAAAGTTTTAGTCCCATTTCCCAGTATTCACTCAGTGAAGATGTAGCACGTCTATACTATCACGTTGTAGTGCTGTGAAAAACAAGGCAGTTCGAAAAGCGTGAATCACGAATCTATATCATTATAAGGCGAGTCTGCGTTGAAAAAAAATAGCACTCAAAGCACGATTGCTGCACGCGAAATAGTGCTTCCTCTGAATCTGATCTACGGATCAAGGCATCGGTTCATCAGATTGGAATGTTCGTACATTGCAGGCAAACTCGGCCGCTCATATGTGATCGAGAATGTATGCCACTATTCGCTTCACACGGGCAATCTGATTAGATAACGCTCTTTCGCTATTGAATACGGGACAACATACTGGATATTAGAAATACATGCAGGCGCATATTGAGTTAACCGATAACTTTGGAACAGTGGTTGGACGCTAAAGAAAGCTCATCCAAAAAAGAAAAAAAATTGCATACAGTTGCTTTAAATATTAGCTGAAACATACTGCTCGTGGTAAAAAGGGCCCCCACAAGACAGCACAGTGGCGCCGACCTACAAAAAATTCAAGAGCTAAACACTTTCCGACTACAGTCGTGTACAACTTTAGAAAAAAAGGGAGGCCCCGCCCAGATGACCGAAGCGTGACAGCCGATGGCCTCCGCGACTAAAATAGTGCCGCTAAAAAAAATCGTGCTTCTGAAACGCGCAATTCGCGGTATAAATCAAGACTTCTGTATTTTTATGACTGGTTTAGTAGAGCTCTCATGTGCTACTGCACATGCCGGATCGCGATAGAAAAATAACCCCGTGCCTTCTACAACGCTGCCCGTCGTCTGCTCTTCAGCTTCATTGCAAGTGACAAAAGTAGACAGAGCAGCTCTGCACGGCTTTTGCACTGGTTTACATGTACACGGCACATTTACTACTCGTTTTCCAAGCTTAAAATGAATCAGTTGCTATTGAACAAGTATTTATAAAAAACAATGCATTTATCGCAACCATTACAAACCTGGGGGGAGAATACGGCCAAGGCAGGAAAGGCACAAAAATTGTTATTCATTGGTTTAAATAAATACTCTTCGTTTAAAATAGCATAGAACTTGTATTTTTTGGTTTTGTGTTTTCACAACTTTTTTTTTCTTCTTACTTTTTTTTGGAAGCCCGAAATCTCGCCAGTTCGCGAAAGGCATTCCGTGGGAGTTTTTCGCCATGAAACCCAGCGAGGTGACATTGGAATGCGATCCTTTGTTACCGAACGAGAAATGTGTCACCTCGATGTCCACACCGCCAAGGAGCCTCGACAAGAAGAACAAGAGTGGCCACATCCTGAATAGCGATTCACGCAACATGGCCCTCCACTGCTACACGTATTGGCGTAACAGGGAGTCTGAACGCAGCGTGGAGGACACGGTCAAGTTTGTTGCCGAAATGCTCGGTGTCAGCGAAAGCACAGTGTTCAAGGTGAGGAGGGAGATGAAAGCGTCGCATATGTCGGGCGGCAAACTGTCGACGCCCTCGCGAAAGCGGCCACGAAAGGGGGAGAAAAGACGCAGCCCGAACTATGACAGCTTCACGTGGTGCGCGCTGAGGTCATATGTTCACGATTACTTTCGCCGCAACGAGATACCGATGCTCGAGAAGATAACTAACGAGTTCTTGAAGCGTATGGATCTCCCATGAGTCGCCTGCTTGTCGAGAGCGGATTCAAGCACAAGAAGAGGAGCCGCAATTCGCTGCTTATCGACCGCGACGACATCGCTGAATGGCGGAATCGCTACCTAGTGACGTGGAGCGCTACCGGGCGGAAGGCTAAAATATCTTTTACCTGGACGAGACATGGGTGACGGCGGGACACACTCGGTCGATCGGGTGGACAGACACCGTGGTGCAGAGGCGCGGATGCCTGTACGCTAGAGCAAATGGCCTTCTGGAAACAACCTTCTGGAAAACGCCAGCGCCTGATTGTGACGCACATCGGCAGCAAGGATGGCTTCGTCGACGGTTGCTTGGATGTATTCCGAGGCCAAAAGAATTGGATGGCAATAGCTTCGAGGGATGGTTTAATGACGTTCTGCAGAAGTTGCCAGCTGGTAGCGTCATTGTTTTGGACAATGCAGCTTACCATACCCGGCGAGAAGAGAAATTAGCGACAGCTTGGAAGAAGTAAAAAATACAGGAGTGGCTGAAAAGCAAAACATCACCTACAGCGAAAGGATGGTGAAAAAGCAGCTGCTTGAGTTGGTAGCATCTGTAAAGTCACATTTTCTGAGCTATACATCGTAGACAATGCAGCTGAAAGGGCTGGTTGCATAGTACTCAGGCTCCCACCGTTCCGTCGCGAATTTAATCCTATCGAGCTCGTGTGCGCAACGGTGAAACATGGCATCGCCGCGGACAACAGAGACTTCAAGCTGTCCACGGTCGAAGACGTCTTGAGGGAAAGAGTCAAGCCCGTAGCGGCGGAAGACTGGAGGAAGAACATTCACTACGTGATTGACCTGGAGGCAAAGTGTAGGTTACACATCTGGGAGTGACCACATCCAACCCATCATCATCCAACTGGGTGAAGCTGACACTGAAGAAAGCGACTTCGACTCCGAGCTGTCCGGCATTGAGCCACTCGACAAAGCATAACAGCTTCTCATTAACGAAAGAACAGCCCTTAATAGGGCTACTAAAATTTTGCCGGTGGGTTCGCAGCAACCAACCGTTCTCCCGTGAACTCTCAAATAAATAAGCAGTTCATTTGGTGGCATATTCCTCTTAATGGAAGCTCAATTCTGAAAAAGCAACGTCCTGCACAGGTCGTGCGCAGTTTAAGTACTGGCATGGAAACATGCTTAAATGCTGCGAAGTCTGAATGCAAATACAATTATTAACCCTGAATAATTATGTGAGGCCCAAAATACTCATTTAGGCAGTCATTGTCGAGCTTGACACGAAAAAGCAGTAGTCGAAATTGACAGCCACTCTTAGCAGCCTGCATGCCAAAGCACATTCATGTGATTGCATTGTTTATTTTGGTTATCTGACTCAGGCGAATAATGCGAATAAGAGAACAATTATAAAACATCATTAGCTTAATGAGGCCCAGAAAGCTCACAAGGGCAGCCATTCTCGAGTTGACGGGCCCTGAGGTGAAGTAGCAGCCGTCGAGGCGAAATTGACCGCCAAATTTGGCAGCCTGCATGTCGAAAGGAAAACAATAGCAGTCGTGTTGGAGTCATCATCAAGCTTTACATGCCCCTAAAGGCCAATACATGCAGCCAAGCAATAACAAAAACACACCTACGGCTCCGTTTACTCCACCGTGCAGTCATTGTTAATTTCATCAAGCCACTTGAACAAATAAGAGGAATACAGAGTGATATGCCCCTGTTAGGCGGCCTGCATCCAGGTAGGTGTGCTAAAAATTATGGGGTTTTACGTGCCAAAACCACTTTCTTATTATGAGGCAGGCCGCAGTGGAGGACTCCGGCAATTTCGACCACCTGGGGTTCTTTAACGTGCACCTAAATCTAAGCACACGTGCGTTTTCGCCCCCATCGAAATGCGGCCGCCGTGGCCGGGATTCGATCCCGCGACCTCGTGCTCAGCAGCCCAACACCTAGCCACTGAGCAACCACGGCGCGTAGGTAGTTGTCCTGTCCTTAGTGTTATTTGCAGCCTGTTGAGATGAATAATGTCATTGTCAGAAGGCCCAAAATACTCTACTGGGCAGCCACCATCGAGCATGACGGGCCTGTGATAACAGTAGTCAGGGCACGCTTGAAAGGCACCATTAGCAGTCTGCACTTCAAAGCGCAGTCATGTCGTAGCCACTGTTGGTGAAACGGCAGTAATCAACGCAAAAAATGACAGCCACTGTTGGCAGCTTGCACGCCAAATCATAGTGATGTGGTTGCATCGTTTATTTTGTTTATCTGGCTGAGGCAAGTAATGAGAATAAGAGAATTATCAAGCATCATTAGCTTAGTGAGGTCCAAAATACTCATTCGGGTAGCTATTAATAGCAGCGGTCCAGGACACGCTTGAAAGGCACCGTTAGCAGTCTGCACTTCAAAGCGCAGTCATGCCGTAGCCATTATTGCTGAAACAGCATTAGTGAACGCGAAATTGACAGTCATCGTTGGCAGCCAGCATGCCAAAGTATTTTAGAAATGGTTCTAGGTGCAATAAATAAGATGCGAACAAGAGAATAAAAGGCACGGACAGGCGCACAGACAAGCACAAGATGCCAAAGCATATTCACGTGGTTCCATTGTTTATTTTAGTTATCTGGTTCAGGCATCGTAAGCTTAGTGAGGCCCAAAATACTCATTCGGGTAGCTACGAATAGCAGTAGTCAAGGGCACGCTTGAAAGGCACTGTTTGCAGTCTGCACTTCAAATTGCAGTCCTGCCGTAGCTCTTGTTTTATTTGTTTATCTGTCTGGGCAAGTAACACGAATGTAATCACAATTATTTACTCTGAATAGCTCTGCTAGCATTGGGCTAAAAATGCTGGGTAACATTGAATGCGCTTTATTGAGTCAATTTTTTTTATTCACAAGCCGTCCGCAAAGCGACGGCCAGATTCAGACAATGACATTGGTGAAGTAATAAATGGTGAAAGTTGCAAAAGCTCTCAGTGCACTGCTTTGCTGGGCTCCATTCAATGAAAAATGTCTTTGTAACGATGAAAACATCAGAGAGGAAATGGCACCCCACAGCGCAACGCTATTCATGTTGAAAATTGTGCCAGCATATTTGATGGGCAGCGAAACCGTCTGCTTACTAAGACTGGAAGCGTGAAAAATGCAACAGCATAGGAAGGTGCTGTTTCTCAATATGGCACCCTTTCATGTGCGCTTATGGCGAGCTGCCGCATGCACTGACGCATAAACATGAACAGAGGTCATAGGGAAAGTTACTCTGCAACCCAGATGACGCTTTTAAGAAAATATATCTGTAATCCTTCCTGTTTTCGTAGGTGATTAAAATTTGTTTTGTGCATGTTGGTTAATCACATTGCGGCAACAACGCAAGAAGCAAGGACAGAAAACACAGCGAGTAGGCAGATTGAGAAGACGAGGTAGACCAGTGAGAAAGGTTTTTTTTAATGAGATGGCAGAGGCCAGCCCTGCAGTTTACAGGAGTTAGTGCTTTGAATGAGATGGGTTAATGAAAAAGTTAAGAAGACTTTACTGAAAGAAAACTAGCAAGAAAAAATGCTCATATAAAATAAAAGAACACAAATTGGAGTAAGCGCGAACATGCATGGAAGTAGGCACATATTCACACACAAACGCAAAAACTAAGAAAATCTCAAATATAAAGAAATGTGGGAATAAAAAAAATTAGACAAACGCGAGAAAACATACACACACATTTACAAATAGACGCGGGTAGAGGTATTGGGAGTGGGTTCACAAGCTCTTGCGCTTACCTTCTCGTATGCTTTCTTTTTCTTTTTTTACCGTTCTCTTAACACTGCCTTAGGAATTTTTAATTGCAACATATCATGAGAATCTAAAAGCAGCGCGGAGCTGTGTTGTGGGAAAGCACATCGAGCGCTGGTAACACTCCTTATGCGTAACTATCACAGCACGCATTCTACAGCTTGCGCGTGCAGTGAGCACTGGTGGACAGCATTCAATCGACGGTGCTACACAACGCTCGAACACCGCCGCTAGAGGCTCGGCTATCTCACTGCTGACAATGATCGTTCACGCTAAGTTGACGACGACAAATCTTTGCGTTGGAGGCTTCTTCTGCAAATATTTTCTCTTGAGACACCCGCAGGTTTGTTTGATGCGCGCACACTTTTCTGATTTTTCCTGGGAGTGGTTTTGCTCCATCACTTCACCCCGTCCGACGAAAAACGCAGCGACACAGTACGCGAAAACACCCGCCGCTAACAGTAGCCACTATGGACTTTGGCAAACTTTCCTCGTCGTAACTTCATTCGGGGGCGAAATAAAACAACATGGAACAAACACGCAGGATGCCTGTTTGTAGCGGTGTGTCGCCGCGGGATCCTGTTTTCAGGCAAAGCGTAGCGCAGCGTCAGCGTGCTGCAATGTTTCTTCACCGGATCACGGCTCAGAATAAACACACACGGCATAAATGGTGCATCGTAAGCTCGCAGTAATATTTCCGGCATGATAGACCATCACTAACAGCTCGGTAATTCACTCTGACGAGGGGCTGACGGACACAGCTGACGCGACTTGGTCCAGTTAAAAGCGCGGGCGGCCATCTTCTCCGTCAGCGGGGGCACTGGCCGTCCGGCTCATGACGTCAGTCCACAGTGTGCGCCCATTGGTGGATGCTTGTGTGCGTCCGCCTAGGAGGAGTAAACGACCCCTTTTTTTCTAACCTTGTACCCGACTATAGTGGTATTTATCAAACCAGCATTTCGTGGTTCACTGTAGCCCTGTAGTCCAGGGGCCACTTCCACTACGGGCTCTAGTGTCGGAGCTCATTTCATGTGACTGTACGCATGTCAGCATAACTTGTCAGAAAATCACACTATTTTCTTTTTTAGGCATTAACATTAGACAGCCAAAACAGATGCAGCGAAACCCTCATCCTATTAGTTCAGCACTTTTCGTTCTAACGTACATATCCGCGCTGCTCCATATGTTACAAAGTACTGCAAATGTATCCGATGATCTGCCCCAGATAACTGTTTTTATTCCTGATGATTCCAGGAAGCCGAGCCTGATGCCACCAGCGCTCGTAAATCTAATCAGATTTAGCCAGTCGCTGGCATCAAGACAATGCCCTGCTGCCTAGGAAATGGAAAGAGAACAGCTAGGTAGCTGCTCACGGAGCCGTGCCGACGGTGACGGTGCCATCGTGACGAGATCTATGGCGGCGATATTGACGGCTTAGGCGCTTTTAATTTCTTGCGTTGATTTCGCTTTCAGAAATTGATAATGCTATAAATGCAGTGTCGTTCGTTCTTCTCTCGCAACCCCCCCCCCCCGCCACACACACACTCAGACATACAACACATGTTCGCCCGCATTACCATTTGTACGCGCCCACGCATGTACGCACGCAGAAAAATGTACGCACGCACGCACACGAAACTGCATGCACACACAAACGTGCGTATGCTCGTACACGCCGCACTCGCGCACACGCATATTCAAATGCGGAGACACAAACGCGCGCACATGCAAATGCAGGTACACACACATGGACGCTATAACCTTTTTGTCCACGCTGTGGCAGCAGTGAATTTGTGACCCCAGAAAACTTCCGGTCATGCATTTCTGACAGTCAAGCTAGCCAAGAAAACGGAAGTATTTTGCGCATAGTTTACTGTAGGCACATATTCTTGATGTGTTCAGATATAAAGAAAGTGCGGCATATGCCGATCCCATGTAGGGGCTTTTTTGTTGCACCGAACAATAAAATTCACTTCTAGAACATTCCAACTTCACAGCAAAGCTGATGCCAGCTGGAGGTTTCTCTAAATTTATAGGCTATTGTAACTTGTGTTGTTCCAGAGGGCTTAACCGGAAGTCTTCTGGAAAGCCTCTTTGTAAGCATGAAAAGGGTCTATAGGCGTGCGCACGCATATACACTCCCGCTCCTTGCCTGCTATACCTCACAAAGACATGCACGTGCAACCAGACTGAATGACACTCGCTCTGCAATTACCTTTCAAACTTCAGCTGTAATAAATCGCTTTACGGTTTAAATTTGGCGCTTTTCTTCCCTCTGCCGAGAGGGTGCAAAACCTTTTGCTCTTGCAGCGTGACATAACCAACCATCTCCGACCAAAGCGCTGCTTTAACGCGCCGCCAGTCTTCCGGCTAAGTGCAATAAATGCATATGCTGTTACGAGGGTGGACTACCCTCTCGGCGCAGTCAGTCAAGCCTAGTTGATACTCCGCCGATATAGCGAAAAAAATTGTCTAAGATGTTGCCCATTTAATTACGCATGTGCATTGCCGTGAAGTTCCACATCATGGTAAAGGTGCAATGTCCAGAATTCCCGAGTTTGTCCATGCTACAAGGCACGATAGTTTCTTCTTTTTAACGCAACACAAAGACATGCGCAGGCTTGTTGTTATGTTGTCCAAGCAATAAAATCTGATAATAAAAGCGATGACTTAACAAATGAGCAACCGATTGCTACGTTTAAGGAAGTAAAAATAGAAAATATAATATTTGAAGAGCACTCCTCACAAGACCAAAATCAAAGCCGAATATTGAGTTTTGTGTTTCGGCCACCTGGTGGGAGACTGTCGAACCAAGTCCTACATAGTGTCAAAAAATTCGTAGTTCCGCCGGAAAGGCGAAACACCGATTGCGATAGCAAATTATTAGACAGCTTTACAAAGTAAGGATAGTAGCTTTATCGACCGTATAAACTTGTAAACATTCGTTTATTAACTAAATTAACAATGATCCAATATGTAAGCGTGACTCAACGAGGAGGTGGAAAGAAACAGACACACAGAGACAGCGCTGTCTTTGTCTGTCTGCTTCTCTCTACGTCCTTGTTCAGTCGCGTTCACACATTCTATCATGGATTCAAACCAACTAGTCCATCAACGCGTTTTAATTAACCAGCGCGGTGTCACGCGCGCACAGGCGAACATAAACACACATCGCTCGATGACCGCGGAAATTGTCTGTGGAAACGCTGGAGTTACGAATCGCGGCAGCAGCCGCGAGCCAATTGACCTCCGTGAATCTGTCGCTTCAACGCGTACGAAACATAGAAAGCACAGCGCATACGAAGCTACCGGCACTAGGCGCACTCTGCAAACATCGCAGATCGCTTTGCATAAGAGGCCCGTGCGGGTGCGCACGTTGGCCACGTCGCAGACCGCTTTCAAGACGCACGAGCGTCGGACTGGCGGCCCTACGGCGTCCGCGATTCTCGCGGCCAACGCCGCAGTAGACGCCGCGACTGCCATCACTCTGTACGGAGCGGCGGGCGAGGAGGATATCGAGGCACCGTAGCAGCCACCGGAGAAGAATGCCCCTCCTCCCTCGCCTCACTCCCCTGCCTCGCGCGCCCCGGAAGAGGGCACGCATCTTGGCCGCGTTCCTCGCTCGCGCATGCGAGATAGAACCGCGTTCGTCGGCTCACCCTCATACGCTTTCACTCATACAGAACCTCACGGCGACGGCAGAAATGCAGCTGGAGTGTCCATATAATTGCTATTGCAATAAAAAATGTCACGCAGCACGATATCAAGCCGCTAATAGCATCACGCGGAACGATAGGCACGAGCGATTAAACCACTCGGCCACGGCTTCCAACGCTTCCCCGAGTGATACGCTCGGGTTTTAATAGATAACACGTGAATTTGCACCGCTGTGTTCTAAAAATCGCTTTTGGGAACAGTGTTACACCATGTATAGAGAGTCGAGATAGGCATCAATCGAAAGCTGAGTCTCTGGACTATATACGCTGCAGCGGCTATTACAAAAGCAGCCGTAGTTTTATCACAGCTACCCTTTTTGCCTCTAAAATCGAGTACAAACTTTTGTCGTTTCCATAGGCTTCCATGGCTGAATCTTTACCTGCTCTGGGAACAAAATTCTAGCTTGCGACAGCGTGATCACTGCATTTGGCTCGTGTGGATTGTCTTCGAGAACATGTCTGTCACCTGCCTTTTACAATAATCGACCTGCAGCTTTAATTATTCGCGAAAAACCTACTCGTTCCATTGAAACGCACTAGCTTCGTGTCGCGGCCGCTTGGAGCGCTAATTGGTGCGTGTCCAAAAAAAACTGGATATGAGTGAAATCAATAGAGTTCTCTACAGCCACCTGGGTGCGTGAAATGCGAGCGGAGCAGAGCGCAAGCGCCGCTCCTTTGGAAATTTCAATTATTTGGTACCGCATGTTGCGACACAGACTCGACATTTGCTTCGCCCTTGTGAAAGACAAAGTGCTGCAGAAAACTGGAAACCTACAAGCGATGGCGAAAGGGGCCTTTAAGTTAAACATGATACAGTTAGAGTTAATGCCCAAGTCAGGCGCGGGTAATTGTGACGCAACGACCGGTATGTCAGGGTACGCGATATTTTAAGCGCGTGAATAGGTGTGTTGCCCCTGCAAAAAGACAATAATGCAAACGGGGCTAACTTCATTTTTGTGAGTGCATCTCACGATCTTTCAGGAAAAATACAAATGCTCGAAAAAATGCCACTTCTTACGTGGTCAAACTGCGTTATTTAAGCTTTTTTGTACGCAAGGTACGCTATTTGTCTAATGGTTGCTTTCGTTAAAGCTCTGTTCTAAGAAAATGAGAAAAATGATGATGTATGGGGTTTTATGGCGCAAGGGCCAGATATGAACAAAGAGCGCCATACACATGGTGATCGGTTTTCAATGAATTGTTCGTGAAGTGAAGAAATGTACTTCGAATGGTGGATGGGGCATGGCTATGAATAGGCCTAAAATCAGTCGCTCTGAATTGCGTAAGGTAAATAAGTATTAAAACAATGACGATGACCAAAGATGTGAACTATGGGACTGTCATGTTACACGCGGATGATGAAACAAAACATGTAGTGAACGCAGCACTGATGTCTCACCAGGGCCCTTGAATGCAAGGGCCTGGAGACACGTGCTATGCTAATGTAACAAACGCAGCAGCAGCCTCTGCTAAGAAGCCGTAGTATCTAACACTTGGTCGGATAATGTGCAATGTTTGAGTGTCATTTAAATCATTTAAAACTGATGTGGTGTTGAATAACGGGTTCGAGCCGAGAAATTGTGCTGGATGTAATGGGATATGGTGTTGATACGCCAAGGGAAAGTGCTTTTTTCTCTCGCATTCTGTTTCCCTACATTCCACGAGGACGCGGATGACCGTCAGTCTTTTACCACATCTACCACATGTAGGCGGTTCCTCACCAGTCAGCAAGAAGTTGTGTGTACTGTATGTGTGCCCTATTCTTAGGCGACAGAACGCGACATCAGTCTCTCGTAATTTTGCTATAGATGGGGAGGTGCCTAAATGTGGCCTGATTAAGGTGAAGTTTATTAGAGGTTTGCGAATCCCACAAGTGTTGCCAATAATCTCTTAATTTTTTGCGAATAAAAGGTCTTAAATCTATGGCGGGGACACCTATGGAATAGTTGAAATCTTTTCTTGCTGTGGATGTGGCGATTTCGTCAGCGAGCACATTACCCTCAATGCCTCTGTGCCCTGGCACCCAGCATATAATGACACGTTGATTACATCCATAGACAGCGCACAAGAGCGTATAAGATCATTAATTACAGGGTTTTTGTGCTTTTTAAGCGATACTAACGCCTTAACAATGCTCAGAGAGTCGGTCTATATAATTGACTTTCCTAGTTTTAATTGTTTTATGTGTTTCACAGCTGATAATACTGCATAGGCCTCAGCCGTAAAGATACTTTTCTGCGCATGCAAGATGCCAGAGTCGGAGAAGGACGGACCAACTGCTGCATAAGAGACGCCGACTTGTGACTTAGATGCATCGCTGTAATACTCCGGGCAGCAATACTTCGACCGAAGTTCAAGGAAGTGCATTCGAATGTGCATCTCCGAAGCGTGCTTACTGACTTCAATAAACGACATGTCACATTCCGGGAGCTGCCACTGCCACGGCGGTGACAGCTTCGCTGGAAGCATTAGATGGTGTTCTACAAGTGGGACAGACATTTCTTCACTAAGATTCCTTATACGGAGCGAGAAGGGCTGCCTGACTGTAGGCTGATTATTAAAAAGTGTGGCACAGGAAACATCATTTACAATTGTGTAACAAGGGTATTCAGGATTCGAGTTTACTTTCAGATAATATGTAAAGCTGGAATATGACCTCTGTAGACGTAGTGACCACTCGTTTGATTCTACATAGAGAATTTCTACAGGGCTTGTCTTGAAAGCACGGTCGCTAGGCGGATACCTAGGTGGTGCACAGTAGTGTTCCTGTATATGCTCCCGCAGGGAGCAGAGTTGCGCATACCTTTTCCGGCACCGCTCGCACTGCTATTCGCCGAGCGCAATCACGTGGTGCAAAATGACGTCAAATGATCAACCGCGCGCTCCGAAGCCAACTTTACGGACACGGCGCCGACTCGTTTCTGTCGGTGCCATCGAAATTGCAATCAGCGGACCGTCGAGCGCGCGTAGCAACGATCGGCTCCTGGTTGCAGGTACGGTATTCGAGGACAATAAGTTAATGAATTCGGTGAAGTGCTACGAAGCAGATCATTTTGACGCTTGTATTGCAGTATGACGGGTTGCAGCGCACCAAACTGCGCAAATCGCACGGAAGGTGGCAAAGCTTTTCACGCGGTGCCGTGCGGACGGACGACACCGGCCGGCTCCGAAAGGGGCCAGGATATGCGAGGTCCGTTCGCCTTCTTTACAGAGGTGAGTTCGACTTGTTTAAACTAAAGCGACATTCATCTCGATTAACACTCCTGTAGACGCAGAAATGCGTACGCCTGGCATGAGAGATTGTGAACTTGTGCAATTTTTGGTATATATGTGCAGCGCGACACAGACGCGAAACAAAGAAATGATGACACGTCTGCGTCGCGCTGCAGATATACGCCCATAATGTTAACTTACCAACTCGCTCAATTCTCTTTGTTGCTTATACGATTGTTCTGATTATGCGGCTCCAGAAAAGTGCGTTCAGAACAGAGTAAATACTAGCCGGTGAAATTGGCCCGCTGCACCATGGCTTTTCTCTGCTCCGTCTTATTATTTTTTTTTTTGTCGGCGTTCTGATTTTCCATGTAAAGTCGATTGATGTCCTGGTGTTCATTGTTTTGTAGTAAGCGAAAACACCGTGCGCTCCCGCTTATAAGACAGCTGGGATAGCTATAGCATTTAGCTCCTGCATTATGTTGCTTGTTCGATCATTCTTAGTCGACGCGTGAGGAATGTGAAATTATTTTTGTACGTGTAATAAGCTCTCTTTTATAGAAAATTAACCTGAGTAGTATGAAGAGATAAAGAAAAAATGTGCTCTCATATTACAGTCTGCAATGTGTGAATAATTACTTTACCAGTTTGTCATCTTATGTGATTAGCTAAAAATAAAAGTAACCTGTGGTTACCTTAATAACTTGTTGCCTTTCCAGTGGCTTTGAATTCAGCCCCCCAAGGCTCCAATAACCAGCACTCATCTCCTGCTGCCACTCGCCATTGCTCATCCATTCTCTTGTACGAAATATATTTGATCTAGAAGCTCGTGCATCTTATTGCATCTTTTTCCACTTGCAGATTTGCTGCTACGAAGCAGCTGTCAAGTTTGTGGTATGAATCGTAAAAATAAGCTTTGCATAAGATGTGCGCATGTGAACATTTCAGATGCGTTTAAATTTACGTGTCTGAACCGCATATATCGAAAACGTGCAGCTGCTGTGAACGACGTTTTGTGATGAATGACGGTCAACGGTCACTGACATAATTGCAGGCACGATAATTCTGTTGGCAACATCCATTATTCGTCTCGTTTTGGCAGCCAAAATGTGCTCACAGAATTCTCTAACACACGTGTGTGACGTTTTCTTTAAACACCCTTTAAAACATTTCTTGCCTTCGGCCTCCGCGAGGAAACTTCACATGCGTGCTCAAAAACATCGCACCGCTTTTTGTTGCAAGGTAATGCGCTTTTGCACGCGAACTTTTGAGCTGTCCGAGCCACGGGCGTAGTGAGGATTTCATTTCGAGGGATCGAGGGGGTCCTATACTTTATATGAGCATTCGTGCGTGCGTTCGTATATGTGCGTGTATATATGTACACACAAACTAAACATTTCGGGGGGTTGGTACCTCTACGGCTACGTCAATCGTTCGAGCTTGGCCTGCATTAAAAAGTGTCATCTTGCTCAGCGCTTGCGTACAGTTGCCGCATGTAGCTCGCGACCAGCAGACAAAAGCAAATGGAACACCGCGCGGCATTTGCCTCCTGCGCGCGCGAGGAGTGGCTCCACTGCAGAGCTGGATCATAAGCCGGACCTATGCGTAACTCTGCTCCCTGCGGGAGCATATACAGGAGCACTAGTGCACGGGGTCTAGGATTTATAGCGTGCTCGGTGTTGCAGAATGATAGATTATAGCACCATAGTCAAGACGAGAACGGACAAGGCTCCTGTACAAGTTCAGGAGACATTTTCGATCACTTCCCCATGTTGTGCGAGACAGAATTTTTAAAATATTCATCGTTTTCTAACATTTTCCCTTCAAATATTTGAGATAGGAGATGAAAGTTAGCTTGGAATCTAGAATTATTCCCAGGAATTTGTGTTCACTGCTAACAGATAGTTGCTCTCGATTGATGGTGAGTTTCGGCACTAGTGTTATGCCTCTTCTGCTTGAAAAGAGTATACACGTACTTTTGCGGCAATTTATTTTAAAGCCATTTGCATCCGCCCATTTAGATAATTTGTTTAATGTGAGCTGTACCTGTCGCTCGCAGATCGAAATGTTACATGATTTAAAACCTATCTGTATGTCATCGACATATAGAGAATAAAACATTGTGCGTGGTATGACTGTATACAGGGAGTTCATCTTTACAATAAACAGTGTGCAACTAAGCACCCCCCTTGCGGCACCCTAGTCTCCTGAGTGAATGTTCTAGATAGAGCGTTGCCCACTCTCACACGAAACGTGCGGTTGGATAAGTAGCTTTTCACTGTGTTTAACATATTTCCTCGGACCCCCATCGCGGAAAGATCTCGCAAAATCCCGAAGCGCCATGTCGTATCGTATGCTTTCTCTAAATCTAAGAATACCGAGAGTAAGAACTGCTTATGTATAAACGCATCTCTGATGTTCGCCTCGATGCGGACGAGGTGGTCTATTGTCGATCTACCTTCTCGGAACGCACACTGGAAGGGGTCAAGTGTTTTGCTATTTTCTAGGAAAGAGATTAAGCGCTGGTTAATGATTTTTTCATACAGCTTGCACAGACAGCTTGTTAGCGCTATTGGCCTGTAGCTGCTGGCTAAGGACGGGTCTTTGCCTTGTTTAAGTATCGGGATGACTATGGCTTCTTTCTACGAGGACGGAATATACCCAGCCGCCCACATGGCCTTGAAAAGAGATAGGAGCGTTTTCAGTGCTTCAGGGTGTAGGTATCTAATCATTTCATACATAATGCGGTCGCCGCCTGGCGCCGAGTTTTTGCAACAAGCGAGAGACGCCTTTAGTTCAGCTAAGTTAAATGGACGATTGTAAGCTTCATTCGAGGAGTCTTTGTGATTAAGAGGCTGTCTCTCTGCACGTTCTTTTAACCTCAGGAAGGATTCTGTATAGTGCGATGCACTTGAAACATATTCAAAGTGTTCACCTAGACAATCCGTCTGAGTCTCCAGGCTATCACCGTGGGTGCTTACCAAGGGTAGAGGATGCGTCTGCCGGCCTATTAATTTATTCACTCTTGTCCAAACATGGAAGGACTCTGGTCATATATTCAAGGAGCAAAAGCCCTCAGATTTTCTCTCTCGCGTCCGCTCTTACTCGCGCCTGGCTGAGCCGTACTCCTGCAAGGGTTGCAGAAAATAGTGCCAGCCTTTCCTCCTTTCCCCCGCAAGAACCACTTCTCTCGCACAAACGGATGGCGATCCCTTGAAGGGCCCCTCACTACGTCTGGCCATTTTGACCTGACAAGGGCAGGGCATACAATGCGCGCTAAGAACGTGTTCACAAAGTATTGCATCGCTACGCGCCGCGGAAAGGTCTGAAATTTCAATCCGAACGCCGTTTTCCCTTCCCCTCGCGGGGCGACCGCGCTCCAAGCCGGACGGTGACGTACACTTGTCCTTGCGCATACGTACTCGTGTTCGCAGTGTGACGTCAACCATCGAGAAACGCCACGTCGAGAATTACTCAAGGCAACATTTGTTATTTGTGTGATCTGTTGCTTGCATTGACGAATTGAAGTTTAGAGAAATAATAAAACACATAAACGGAATGTCTGCGTGTTTTTTGTTTTACTTAGCACCGAAGCAAGAGAGATGTACTTCTGCTTCGTCCGCTTGTTCCCACGGTCATGCAGTCACGTACGTGCACAGGTACCGGAACTATGCCATTTTCTACCGTTTTCCAGCGCGAGATCGGGCTCTTTGATCCGCTTGTGTCGGCCTCAGTATTGGTGTAGCACTGATTATACCGATAGTCAGGTGTCCTCGCGCACAGCGCCCTAAATCGGGCGCTGCGCGAATCGAGACAGCTCGCGCTCGAGGCTAAGCAATTTCACTTGCGGAGGTTAGACGGGGCGAGTGGAGAGAGTGTCTTGCTTGGCAGTGGAGCTCGCCTGCTGAAATCATGGGTTCGCGGCACTGAAATATTTCTATCTCGACTATTAATTAGTCGATATGAAAAAAATTTTTGGCGGCAGAACGCGCCCTAGAGGATACGCAAAAACGTTCACCGTATAACCAAAATTTGCTATGGGTCCTGGTGAAGAGCCCTTTAAATGAACGTCTCGTGACAATAGAGAGTTTTAGTTTAGGGGACGCAAGGCATTGGGGCCCCTAGCGCTTGGGTGCGTTTGCGTTTGCGTACGCAAGCAGAAACACGTTATAAATTAGCGGCCCCAAACGCAAGCCGCAGTGAGGTCGCATGCGCTTGCAGCGCCACCAACGTCTGATCTTTGCTGCGTTATCATTTTTTAACACATTAAATCAAGCATATGAAGTAAAGCACATAAAACTATTCTTATTAAAAGCAGTTAATAGAGAGGTTTAGAGTGTCCGGTATTCGGGTAAACGCAGGCTGGGGCGTTGGGGCGGATCCATGAACGGGAGCGGCCTGCATGGTGCAGCCACCTGGTGGCGCAAAGCTCGAACAGACAAAAACAGCTAATATTGCAGTAACCAAGTGTATTTTACTTTGCTGCGGGTATAAATTTTTGGCAGCAAGACAATTACGCCAGTGCCGAAAATTTAAGCCAGCACCGAAGTAAAATACACTTGGTTACAGCAATATTAGCTGCTTTTGTCCGTTTGATCTTTGCGCCGCCAGGTGGATGCACCATGCAGGCCGCTCCCGTTCATGGCCCCGCCCCAACGCCCTAGCCTGCGTTTATCCGAAAACCGGACACGCTAAACCTCTCTAATATATATAAAAACGACGTCTGTCGACACTTGGCGAAGATTTATTAGATTATCTACCCGCTAGCTACTCGTAAGTTCTC
The DNA here is from genome assembly GCF_050947875.1 of Dermacentor variabilis. Lineage (NCBI taxonomy): Eukaryota > Metazoa > Arthropoda > Arachnida > Ixodida > Ixodidae > Dermacentor > Dermacentor variabilis. The sequence goes on along the minus strand of NC_134568.1, from coordinate 270,462,573 downwards.
CTACACCGCGAGAGTCACGTGGGTAACGTGACCACTTAGGGGCAGCGATGTTTTCGGCCGGCCAAACAACCCAAGGACGCAAGTAGATGTAGCGGTCTGCGCATGCGCAGTACCGTCGCCCCTAGTTCTTGCGTACGCAAGCCGCTAGCGTCCCCTAAACTAAAACTCTCTATTGAGGACTACCTCTCTCAGCAGCGCCTGCCACCGCCTGTCGGGCGGCAGTCGCGGTGAACGTCTCCGAGAAGATTTTCACCTCCGCCCCAGCGGTATTCTACCGCGCGGTCGCCCAGCCCAACATCCTCTAGAGAACTTAAGGCCTTCTGGTTATCACCCCCCCCCCCACCTTCAGCTACGTCACGCAAACGAGGCCCACATGGAAGTTCCGTGCAGCGCACTGCGAAGCTACGGGAGGCGCACCTGTGTTGAAAACGAGGCGTAGAAGACAGAGTGGGCCACGACGGCGATAACAATTCGATTAGTTCCGGGAACCCTGCCTCTCCTTGAATAGCGTCGGGGTTAGAAAAGTCCTGGCATGCTGCGATATGCTTCCGAGCGCACTTTTTTTTGCGAGAACCGTGCATGTAGTCTCTGCGCTTGCGCTGTGATTGCGGTTGTGTGTCCGGCAAGCCTTCATTGCTGCGGAATGTGGATTACGTTCATGCCAGGATATGCCTAATTACTTCTGCGTGCCCAATTGCCGGAGCAGTTACAAATCGGGGCACAAAAATCATGTTCTCGTGATTCCGCAAGATGAATGATAGAATATTGTATGCCAATGCTAAGGCAAAGAAGAGAAAAACTGAAACTCTGCGGAATAAGGCAGCTGTTTCTTTGTAAACAGTAGCACGAATGTTTTGTATCTCCAGTGCTTAACTCATAAGAGGTGTAGTAAATATGTGGACTGCGGTACTGTATGTCATAATGCCTCGAAAGCGAAATTATTCGTTTAAAGCCTAAGCTTAGACTGGAATAAATACATGTGTCCCGAATGTGAAGGTCACATGGGATATGTGTTATGGTGCAGTGCTAACATTTTGATGAAGAACTCTTGTGGTCGCATGAACGGCAAACTCTTAAACGCCGACGATATATCAAGGCGAAGAAGCTACCCCGAAAAGAGGGCAGCACTGTGACTTTTCAATATAAGCCATGCTCCTTGTCGTCATCTACCCGAAATTCGTCCTCAATCCTAGGGTTGAACCAATTCCCTTTTTATTGACGGGCTTTTTAACCCTTTGAGGGTCGATTTCTTTCGCCACATGCGACCACCCAGGGTCGATTTTTTTTATTACACATTTAAATTCTTCAGAGGGAGCTATTTCGAAAAAAAATACTGCAATTTTTCTAGGGTGACCGTAAAGTGATAAAAAAATGTTTGGCGTGGGCATATATGGACTGTTTATTCATGAAAAACAATAAAAAATAGCAAATAAAGTTATAAGAATTTAAAAAAAATTGGCGCATTGTTACACACAATGTGCACACGAGAAAAATACACAAGAAGAATGCGCACACGAAAATGTTTTGCAAGTCTCAAATGTTCTTTTTGTACTAATACTTCTTCAGCATGTGGTAGTTCTTGAAGCATGGCTCCACGCAGAGTGGTTTGTTGCACTCAGCGCACATGTACCTAGTGTCCTTGCGATGTTTTTGCTGCCGAGTGGTGTTGGCGCATACGTGACACCTCCTCTGGGTACTGCTTCCCTGAGTAGCCGTGGGAGGCAACTTCGGAATAAAGTGCCAAAAAAGGAAACGCATGCACGGCGGCATCCTTCGTATGCGGACCCCTGTGAGCAACAACCGAGCGAGTAACAGGCGGTCACCCTTTGAGTGACAAGAACGAGATAGCCATCAGTTTTGCGAGCGAAAGAAGCCGAAACCGCGTGCGGAACAAAACCGAAACTAACCGCCGCGCGCCAATGCGCGAGCGGTAGCAGTCACACCGGAGCAAAAAAAAAAAAAAAACTATACAACGAAAACTGAGAGAGACGCGAGAAAAAAATTCTATGTATTTCCACATAGTGGCATCACATGCCAGGCAAGAAAAAGTTAGGAAATTAGCGCGCGTTTTAAACGTACAGACGGCGCCGTAAATATACGGCTTCGACCATTTCCGCACCTGTTCGCGGCGCCGTATATTTACGGCGTCGACCCTCAATGGGTTAATAATGCCAGCGTGTAAATAGTTCTGCATAAATAAAATTATATTGGAACACCCTCTGTGCTCTGCGTGCCATCTGTTGAACTATGCCTAAAAGAAATAACTGCGCTCCGGTTAAACTGGACGTAAGTGCGCGATCCCTTCATTCACCTCAGCGGAGACACAGACAACTGGTTTACTTTTTTGGACTCTTTGCTGGCTTTGGTCGGTAATAATAAGCACGCTATTATAATGGGCATAGCCTTCAATATCAACATGCGTACTGATACTGCCGCTAAAAGAGAAATGGAGCAGCTCATTCTGTCCTTTGGATGCAGATATGTTATTAGTTCTCCTAACCAAATTACCGCTACATCTGTAACATTACTTCACCTATTTATAACAAATAACTACACACCTTGCAAAGGCGGAGTAATATGCAGTGATGTCAGCGATCACAATGCCATATACATGTACCTTCAAATAACCATGCACGCCCAAAGAGCACACAGCGTGTTCAGTTCCAAGAAATAGCACCTAAACTCTGAACTTTTCAGACAGAGTAAGTACTTTTGATTGGAGCAATGTGCTGTGCGAAACAGAAGCGGATGATGCATACAACTTGTTCTTGAGTAGCTTTGTGAAGTTATATAACGTATGATTGGCTTACGAGTACCTTAAGCAGCAAAAAAATACGTAAGCCCTGGATAACGCCAAGTCGACTTACTAGAATCAAAGCGAAGGATAGGATGTACAAAAAGTTCTTGAAAACTTGCGATTGTCATGTCTTTAAAACACACGTATGCCTTCGTAACAAACTAACGAAAGATATCAGAACCGCTAGAGATGAGTATTATTGCAATTTCTTTTTGAACTCAACTTCTAGGACTGATGTAAAGTGGAAAAAGTTAAAAAGTGTGCTTAATCCTCCCTCCCTATCAAACCAAGTTATAGAAATTAAGAAAAATGAAGAATTGTCGGGCAAGATTTGGCTGATGCGTTTAATGATTTTTTATTTACCTCCAGAGAAATGATTATGATGTGATGGCTCTGGATACATAAACTGTATCGTAGATCAGACATGTTTCCTAAGTCCTGTAACTCAGTCCGAAGTACAGACCGTATTTCGTGCATTAAATAATTCTTGCAGCTCCGATAAAGACGGCATTAAGAAAAAACCTGTGAAATATGTTATTGATTTATTAGCACCATGTCTTACCCATATATTCAACCCTTGTCTGGCAAATGGTGTTTTTGCTCAGCAAATGCAGATTGCAAGAGTAACAGTTGTTTATAAGAATGGTCACAAGAATGACTTTGCAAACTATAGGCCTTTGTCAATACTGCCTGTTTTCTCGAAAAGGCTTGAGAAAATAATTTTGACCTGGATGAATAATTTCTGTAATAAGCATGATATACTCACACCTTCACAATTTGGATTTCAGAAACACCGGTCCACCGAACTCGCTCTATTAGAACGAAAAGAATACATTCTAAAATCTCTTGATCACTGGAATTTAGCTTTACGAATATATGTAGGTTTTCTCGAAGGCTTTGATCACTTTAACCACAATTTACTTTTACAAAAGCTTCTAGTATATGGCTTTCGAGGAACGTCATTGATGCTGTTGAGCAACTACCTCGGGAGTCGACAACAGTATGTTGAAATAAACAATCACGAATCCAATGTTAAAGCTCTCTTTTCCGGCGTGCCACAAGGCAGCATTTTGGGCCCGTTTCTTTTTTAATATATACGTGAACATCATAACACAAATAGAAATAAAAATGGTCATATATGCTGATGACACCAGCTTACTGTTTTCAGCGTCATCAGCCTCAAACATGGTCGCGAAGGCAAATAAAGCACTTAGGCAGCTTGAAAAGTGGACAAAATATAACGCCCTAAAAATTAACACTTCCAAAACAAAGGCCATTATTTACTGACCAAAAAAAAGAAGGATGTTCATATTAGAACGACAGAAAGCTGACCTAGTTGGTAAAGATTCATTATGCAAAAAGGTGAGGCGTGCAGACATGACACAAAACTCCACTCCTCTTCTCTTGTGTCCTTTCTGCACGCCTCCCTATTTTGCATAATGTCATATTAACGATGATATCATTCTTAATAAGGTTAAAATAGAGATAGTGAATTCCTTTAAAGTACTAGGTGTACTTTACAACGAGAAAATGACATGGGGTGATCACACAAATTACGTAGCACCTAAACTTTCACGTGAAATTGGATCGGCTTACACTCATAATGACTGGTTTATTAGAGCTCTCAGGTGCTACAGCACGTGCCGGATCGCGAGAGAAAAATAACCCCGTGCCTTCTACAACGATGCCCGTCGTCTGCTTTTCAGCTTCGTTGCAAGTGACAAAAGTAGAAAGAGCAGCTCTGCACGGCTTTTGCACTGGTTTACATGTACACGGCACATTTACTACTCGTTTTCCAAGCTTAAAATGAATAAGTTGCTATTGAAGAAGTGCTTATAAAAACAATTCATTTATCGCAACCATTACAAACCTGAGGCGAGAATACTGCTGAGGCAGGTAATGCACAAAAATGTTTTATTCATCCTTTTAAATAAATAATATTGGCTTTAAATACCATAAAACGTGTACATTATGGTTATGTGTTTTCACTTTCCTTTCTTTTCACTTTTTTTTTGGAAGCCTGCAATCTCGCCATTTCGCGCAAGGCATTCCGTCCGAGTTTTTCGCCATGGAGCCCAGAGAGGCGACATCGGAATGCGATCCTTTCTTGCCAAACGAGCCTCGTGTTGCCTCGATGTCCACACCACCAAGGAGCGTCGACAAGAAGAACAAGGGTGGCCACATCCTGAATAGCGATTCACGCAACATGATCCTCCACTGCTACACGTATTGGCGTAGCAGGGAGCCTGAACACGACCAAGTTTGTCGCCGAGATGCTCGGTGTCAGCAAAAGCACAGTGTTCAATGTGAAGATGGAGATCAAAGTGTCGCATATTTCGGGTGGCAAACTGTCGACGCCCTCGCGAAAGTACCCAGGAAATGCGGAGAAAAGAAGACGCAGCACGAACTATGACAGTTTCACGTTGTGCGCGCTGAGGTCATATGTTCGCGATTTCTTCCGCCGCAACGAGATACCGACGGTCGAGAAGATAACTAACGAGTTCTCGAAGCATACGGATCTCCCATCACTGAAGTGGTGTACTGTGCGTCGCCTGCTTGTCGAGATCGGATTCAAGCACGAGAAGAGGAGCCGCAATTCGCTGCTTATCGACCGGGACGACATCGCTGAATGGCGGAATCGCTACCTTCGTGACGGAGAGCGCTACGGGGCGGAAGGCCGAAAGATATTTTTCCTGGGCGAGGCATGGGTGACGGCACGACACACTCGGTTGATCGTGTAGACAGACACCGTGGTGCAGAAGCGCGGACGCCTGTAAGTTCGAGCAAATGGCCTTCTGGAAACAACCTTCTGGAAAACGCCAGCGCCTGATTGTGACGCACATCGGCAGCGAGGATGGCTTCGTTGACGCCTGCTTGGATGTATTCTGAGGCCAAAAAACAGGTGACTACCACGAAGAAATAGACGGCAATAGTTTCGAGGGATGCTTTAATGACGTTCTGCAGAAGTTGCCAGCTGGTAGCGTCATTGTTTTGGACAATGCACCTTACCATACCCGGCGAGAAGAGAAATTACCGACCGCTTGGAAGAAGGAAAAAAAAATACAGGAGTGGTTGAAAAGCAAAAACATCACCTAAATTGAAAGGATGGTGAAAAAGCAGCTGCTTGAGTTGGTAGCATCTGTAAAGTCACGCTTTCTGAGCTCCTTCACAGACAATGCAGCTGAAAGGGCCGGTTGTGTTGTACTCAGGCTCCCCCCGTGCCACTTCTAATTTAATCCTATCGAGCTCGTGTGGGCAAAGGCGAAAAATGACATCGCTGCGGACAATAGAGACTTCAAGCTGTCCACGGTCGAAGACGTCTTGAGGGAAAGAGTCAAGCACGTAACGCCGGAACACTGGAGGAAGAACATTGACTACGTGATGAGCCTGGAGGCAAAGTGCAGGCTTGACACATCTGGGAGTGACCACTTCCAACCCATCATCATCCAACTGGGTGAAGATGGCACTGAAGAAAGTGACTCCGACTCCGAGCTATCCGGCATTGAGCCACTCGACAAAGCATAACAGCTTCTCATTAACGAAAGAACATCCCTTATTAAGGCTACCAAAATTTTGCCGGTGGGTTCGTAGCGGCCAACCATTCTCCCGTGACCTTTCAAATAAATAAGCAGTTCATTTGGTGAAATTTTCCTTTTAATGGAAGCTCAATTCTGAGAAACAACTTCCTGGGGTGCGATTTTGTAGGAATTCTATTACTTTCTTTATGCCTTTCGCCATGATCACCGCGCAGCCATTGGTCGAAAATGACCGGGCCGCGCCCATTCTCTCTGTCAATTACGCTATGTCAGGAACCCGCAAAAACCATAAACGTCATCGTGACGTTGACGCACTCATTTAAGCGGAGCATAAGGCATGGATTTTTGGCACGGCCAGAGGCAGAGTCGTTTCTAAACGAATAAAAAATGGCTGCCCCTCTCATCGCTATGGCCGTGGCTCTTCGCCGTCGCCGACGTGAACACGGAGAGCCAGACGACGCGTTTGACATGGCGGATGACCATTTTCGATTGCGTTTTCGCCTCTCGAAGGGAACGGTGCGGTTGTTGTGCGAGGAACTGGCGGGGGAACTAGAAGCGGAGCAAGCGACGGGACTGTCGATGGAGCGGAAAGTGTTGTGTGCGCTGCGCTTCTTTGCCACCGGGAGCTTCCAAGCGTCCGTTGGGAGCGAGGAGACGATCCGTGTGTCGCAGTCGACGGTCAGCAAGTGCGTGCGACGGGTGGTAGAGGCAGTCGTGCACGCAGGGGCCCGCAACAAGTGGGTTCATTTTCCAAAGACAGCCGAGGAAAAGGCAGCCGTGAAGGAGGGTTTCCTTCGGCGCAGCGCTATCCCCGGCGTCATCGGGTGCGTCGACGGCAGCCTCATAGCCATTATCGCACCCAAGGGTGAGCGCAAGGCTGTGTTCATGTGCCGCAAGGGATACTACGCCCTCAACGGCATGTTCGTAAGTAAAACTCACGTTTTCTGGTGCCGATCCTTTTTGAAAGTTATGTTGCTCTCGTCAACGGGCACTTTCTCTGTTTACGTTTTACCTCAGATCTGCGACGCGGACATGAAAATCTTGGCCTTGGACCCTCTGCGACCGGGGTCGGACCACGACGCTTTCGTCTGGCGGACGACATGGTTGTGCAGGCGGTTCCAAGAGCACTTCCAAGCATACTATTTAATACTCACAACGTTTTCTGTCTGATACAGGCATAAGCTTTAGTTGCTGGGCGATTGCACATCTGCAATGTGTGTGCGAGACGGATCTGCGAAACTAAAACTCCGCCTGAATCTTGATATGGCAAGTTATTAACATCCTGCCACGTGCTGGCGTGGCTTACAAAGTTCGAAATTCGGGCAAACAAACACAAGCGTCCAGACACGAAATTCATTGAACTGCGCATCCTGTGTGCATTTGTTTCTCATGTATGTTCAAATGTAATGTAACAATATTGGTTTAACACTACTCATAATTCCACGCAATGACGAAAAAAGAAGCCGGCGTGGCTTAGTCGTTGAGTACCGGGCTTGGGATTTGTAGGTCACAGGATTGAATCCTGGTGGCAGTATTTTTATGTTTTCTTTTTTTTTTATTGCACTAAAACGCTCTCTGTTGCTTTCTGTATTAAAAAAATATATATACGGTGCCCAAGCACTGCGTATTTTACGCGCTAGGGCTCCTTTCTGCACCAGTACCAAGTGCCTCCCAGTACGGCGCAGTCTTCCCAGAGCCCCAGAATCCAGCGCGCAACACAGGGCCCATAATCTAGAATGGCACCGGACACTGGGTTTCGCAATAGGGTTTGAAAGAAACAAACCTCGTCAAATTTGGTGCAATGGTTGCCGAGAAAAACGAATTCTCCTTTTACATGTGTCTACATAGGAGCACCCGAGCTAAAGCTTCCTCTTAAAAGCGAAATGAATACCGTTCTCTACAACCACCTGAGTGGCGTGAAACGTGAGCGGAGCGCCGTTCCGCTAAACTTAACTATAATTTGGTACCGCATTTTGTGACGCAGACTGTACCTTTCCTTTGCCCTTGTCAAAGAAAGAGTGCTGGAGCAAACTGGGCACCTACAAGCGACGACGAAACTGGCCATTAAGTGCAACATGATCACAGCTATAGTGAATGCCCAATGGGTTCGCGGGTGATTGTGAAGAAACGATCGGCATTTCAGGGGACGCGGTATTTTAGACCACTGAATATTTACGTTGCGCCTGCAGAAAGTGAGAAAAGAAAACAAAGGAGGCTAACTTATTTTTTCTGATTGCATCGTATGACCACTCAGCAAAAATACAAATACTCGGGAAGTTGCCGTCCCTTACCTGGTTAGACTGCTTCATTTGCACTTTTTTTTTTTGTAGCCAAGGCACGCTATTTATCACATGGCTGTGTTCGCTAAAGCTCTAAAAAAATAAGGAAGTAATGGTAGGGGTCTGTAATCTTTGCCTTATGAGTCTCTTAGTGGCACTCGCACCTCGGCGTTGGTGTTCGTTAGGTTGGGGGAGCGAACGTCTTTCCTCTGGCACGAAATGCGGGTGAGTAGCGAGGGAGGGCGACGAGGGAGCGCAGCGCGCGCCACTGGGCGGGGCGTAGCCCCCTAGCGAGCGGTGCACGAAGCGCATCTTACGCACCCTCCCCGGTGCCGACGCCAGAGCATGTAACGAGCGCGTGCGCACAGCTTTTGCGAGCAAGCGAACGAGCAGGTGAGCGCCTGGAGAGGAGGACCGAGAAAGGAGGGAGTGACGTCACATGCGTTCTGCTAGGCAGATGTTCAGTCTACGCCAGGCAACTGTTTTCTATTAATTAGCCGGTTAAATAGCATGCCACCTACTTGTGTGTGACGTCATTATTGACGTCATTCCACTTTCTACTTCAGGGTTTCCAGGAATTACGCCAAAGTCGTGCTCACGCGGCGGGTCTCTAAAGTGTACAATTCTGTGCTTTCGTGTGCGGTAACCAGTGATTTCTAATTAATTTAAATTATTCCAGGCACTTCAGTAAGCCGTAACTAAACTTATCCTCTGATATCATATCTATAATGAAACTAATTAATTTTGTACTGTACTATACTTTTTCTAGTTTTTTTCTTATTTATTTTGAATTTTGTCTCCGGTCGTCTACGGAGGAGAACCGGAAGTGCTGCGCAACGAGCAAGAATGTCATTCGATGCTCGTGCCCCTAAAAAAAAAGTAAAACGATTTGCTTTCACGGCATCGAAAGCAGAGGTGTGTGGCGAAAAACAGAAACAGTTATTTCAAACCACAAGCTGCAGTGGGCATCGGAATGGGAAGAGGCGGCGTTGCCGTCAAAGTATAAAACTGGAACTGAGCCAAAAACCTAAAAAAACAACTTATTTTTGCGCGAACCGGAGCTTAACCAGAACATTATATATATATATATATATATATATATATATATATATATATATATATATATATATATATGTATATATATATGCCCCTCATACATTGAAGCTAGCTTAAATTAGGAGGTTTTACGTGCCAAAACGACTTTCTGATTATGAGGCACGCCGTAGTAGAGGACTCTGGAAGTTTCGACCACCTCGGTTTCTTTAACGTGCACCTAAATCTAGGTACACGGGTGTGTACGCATTTCGCCCCAGAAGCTAGCTTATACAGATCTTGAAAACGTATTCGGGGAACCTGATACGCGAATAGATGTTGGCACTACACACTCGATAACACTGCAATTGTTCATGAACACCCTGTGTACACAGGGCGCTCAAAATTAAGCTTTATGGTTGGCTTGAAATTGGGAAGACCACCTGTGCAAATAAGTTATGTGGCCAGGGGTATACACAGTGAGGGCACGTCGTCAGCCGTTATCTGCTGAGACAAGAGTATGCGTTCTATTGCAGTGAGCAAAATCCTTCCGGAGTATTCTCGGCGTGACGCCCGTGTGCCACCGCACTGCTTCAGTATGGGAAAAACAGAGTTGTTCAAAAGTTAACAACAAAAAATTGTCCTGCTGTACACCCTTCCAGTTTGCTTAACCAGAACGTGCAAGCATCGAGCACACGGCAAGTCAGGGCCTTATAACGGCGAGAAGCTGCGAGATAGGCGACAGCTGGGCGAAAGTATGCGCAAGCGCACAAATGCAGGCGGTGTGCACTCAGGAAGCGAACAGCGCAGCAGGTGGAATTCGAAGTGGAAATTGCTTTTCAAGCACGGGCATATACCATCGCCGATCTCGCCATGTCTGGCCGTTGTAAGGTGCTCACATGCCGCGCGGTCGATGCTTGCGCGTTCTGGTTAAACATATTGCAGGGGTTTACTATCAAACGCGGCAAGAAATTTCTCAGTTGTTGTTTGGGTATTACCTGCATGATTCCGCTTTCATGTGGCAATGATATGTAGGGCAATCAGGGAGATGTATGTACATCCCTGGGGTGCGATCGGAGATGGTTGTACGGCGCGTTCGTTCGGTTACCGGCGCGCGCGATTGGCCTACTCCGCGCCGACGTCGCCAGCCGCGAGGCGCCGCCCCGTTTTTGGTGACGTCAAAATGACGACACGCTCCTGTCAATCATCCGCCCACCGAGCATTTCGTCCGAACGCGACGGGAGTTGAGAAGTTTGGAGCGATCATACGGCTTCGCATGGCGCGTCTGGTGGATTGGATTGGATCCAACAGGCGGCCTTTTCGGCTGCGGAATGGCACGTTTGAATCCAATCCATAGTTTAATTCTAGAAAATGGCCCTTCCGTTGGAAACTTAGGTTGTTGCGCTGGCGTTTCTAGAGGAAGGAGGAGAGCGGGTGGCGGTGCGAAACGCGTTTGAAGAAATGGCAGAAAGTGAATTCCGGCGTCGTTTTTGTTTCTCGAAACAAATAATTCGTTGGTTGTACGGAGAAATCGACATCATCATCGGTGCCAGCGAGCCACTGGGATGTTGTCGCTGCCTCTTGAAAAGTGCGCCACTCTTCCGGTCGTTTTTTTGTTTCTTTTTCCTTGTCGCTGTGCGCGACACCACCTAGGGACGACGCAAAGAACCTAATAGTTATAAATTGCAGTAGTCACACGTACTACTATTTGAAAACGTGTTTGGGCTTGAGAAGAATAAACATTTTTTTAGATAGAGATTTCATTCAATTGGAAGACGAGAAACATTTGGCTTTGTAGTATCTGTTTGCAAGCAGACGACAAACGACGGAGGTAAACTTCCGGGGAGGTCACCGCTTCCTGATTGGCTGCTCTCTCCGCCCCGCTGTCACAAATTTTGCATACTGCAACTTTGTGACGTTGCAGCAACTGAACAGAACGCGTATCGAACAAAATATCGCCGATCGCGCCCCAGAGCAAAAATATACGGACTAGAGATTGAGCAATAAAGCTGGTTTTCAGCTCTGCCTGTTAATGTAACGGCATTGAGGACTGCAGTACGAACTTAGCATTGCGAACTTTCCAGTGCACTGGTCAAATTCAGTTTATGCATGTTAATTACGCAGAAATTCAGTTTTGTTTTGGCGACCCAGTGGTGAAGCATAGATAATCTTCATACACAAAGATAATCACATAAGGCAGCTCATGTAATGTATTGAGCTAAAGCGAGGCGAGACATCTGCCAGTTACTGCGTGCATGATAAAGATTTTGCCTACCTTAAATGCTTAAGAAGTTTTATGATTTTGGTTTCTGCAATTACAATGCTTTCCTGCACCTCTTAGCAGTATCTCTGGGATAGCGTGTTTGTTTCGTGTGCCTTTTCTTCCTCCTGATAAATATGCACTCTTTTTCACGCATGTGGAATTGCTTGATAGGTGTTTACATTTAGTTGCGAGTCAAGCGTTTGTCCTGTTTTTAGGTGTTCTACCCATCCGTCTTTATCGTCGCGCTTCATGAAAACCTGCAACATGGACATAGGCCAACGATCTCAAATCGTCATCGTGTTGCTTCACATAAAATTCGCTGCCACTTCTAATCCCAACATATACGTCGCTCTTCATTTTCGTAGAGTATAGCATTCGTCATATTTACGGAATTCGCGATCATCGCCATGCCCGTTGTCTTCATGAAATGTGCATATTAGTTGTCGTCAACCAGCAAGACTCTTTATTAGCCAGCATTACGGCCTCAATTACCCTTGTCGTAGCTTCCCCTTCCCTCTCTTCAACTGCCCCCGTGCGTGGTTGCCACGCATGCGAAGCCGATAATAGGGGTAACGGGACAACAGTAACACTACTCTAAATACGCTTGAAAGGCATGTGTGACGAGAGAATGCACATCTACACCAATGGGTCCGCGTCTTCCACAAACTGCACAGGTGCTGTTGTCATTTTCGGCTGCGTCACTCACAGTTGGTCGAGTTCAAACGCATTTAGTTAACATCGACGACAACAGAGCTTGCTGCCCCGCAAGCTGCTGTAAAAGATGTCCTTCAAGAGCAACCAGGCAAATGGGCCATATTTTTCACGTATAATACAACCCTTCATAGTCTGCAATCTGTCCTACATCACAGGACTCTTGAGTTGTTGGTAAACGGGATAAGAGGAGATCAGCAGCAGGCGATCTGTAAAGGTCTCATCAACATTCAGTGGCTGCCTGGTCACAATGGCGTCTCTCGTGATGATCTTGTGGACGAGGCTGCCCCATCTGTCCATGAAAAAACCGCGGCAGGTTCCAGTCCTCTACCACAGACGGAGCAAGCTAACCTAATTATCTGGATCGAACCATGACACATGCTTTCTGGGTTTTCCGAAACTACTGGATTGTTAGCTGCACCACTTGAGACTTTCTTAAAGCTGGACTCACGGATCTCCCGTCTCTGGCTCGGTGTGGCAGTTATGAATGCTCGCTAATTTCTTATTGAAATGGGTGACACACCTATCTGCGACCCTTGTGCGTGCGCCAAGACTACGTAACCCTGTAATGCCTAATGTATCTTATATGTTTCGCTGAGTTTGATGCATTAAAATGATGAATGAAGTGCGGGAAAGCTAACCCAAAGCCCATAGTTGCACTTTTAATATGCTGAAGTTTAAGCTGTGGACAGTGTATCAAACCATTGCGAATTAATTAATTAGTACACTAATTACATTGTAACTGAAAAAAACATTTCTTGTTTTTTTTCTGCTAGTGTATTGGGCAAGGCCAGAAATGAACGTCAACAATTTGTTCCAATTTTCCTTCTTGTGGAAATGTGTTTCGACACTACAAAGTTAACCTGTGCCTGCGTTCGCATTACCACGTTTATCTTCACTCTACGGACTTCGTTGAGCGGGCTGGACTCAACGCCGTTTCGAGAGTCAAAGATACTTGAACCGCTGCCGTGGGCATCGCTGGCGCAGAATGAAACGAGATCATTGCTGAAATTTCTCGTTTCGACAGGTCTTTTGGAACGTTTATAGATTTGGTGGGCATCTTTACGTGTTTGCTCTTCTCTCCCTTATTTTTCTCTTTTAGCCATTGCTTCCCTTTTCCAACGTAGGTGCCTGTCTCAATTACTATTTTATATTTTTATTTGGTATGTATACTAAAAAACAACCACAGGGAAGAGGAAGAGAGCTGGCAACTTCCACCAGAAAGGGCGAAGCACCTGCCGGCTCCGGAATAGCAAACAAAAAATGCGGTAGAACCGTCTTGCGATGACTGCCGACGGTGATGCGATTAACACTCAAGCAATGTGGCGGCACACCGCATTGATGAAGACACGTTTATTTAGAATTCACAGTGGTAATTCTAAGACTTATGTTGCTTTGAATATTGCGCATACACTGTTCTCTGGTATCGGCCCATGTTTTTATGACACTTGCTTTGCGAGGGCGGCCGTGAGCATGACGGCATGACAACGATGCAGTGACGACGATCGAATGCTAAGGAGGAATGACGTCGATGAAACAACGAAAGTGCCATGCCGACGACGGCATGAGCACAACGGGATGACGACGAGCGTATGGTGACGATGACTTGACGATGGTCGCAATATCGCAACGCTGTGAGACGACTGTGTTATGAGGATGACTTGATGACAACAGCATCACGAGAATCTAATGATGAAGATGGAGTGATGATAACAGAACGAGCACGAAGGCATCACGAGAACGGTATGACACCGAATGCATGATAACTTTTTGACGAAGATGGCGTGCTGATGACGGCACGACGAGAATCGCATGACAGGAGTTTGATGAAGACGCTGGGATGACGACGATGCAAGGACCATGACGACATCACAACCACGAGCACATACCTCGTGGTCCAAGATAACAGACAACTTGGTTCACTGGGTTAGCGCGAAAGCCGTGACGACGGCGGCATGACGAAGCTAGAATGACGACTATGGAGTGACAACAACGCCAGCATGACAATGGTATGACAAGCATTGCATGACGACTGTACGAAGGCAAATGCATGAGGAACAACACAAGAATAAAACGTACATGTGTGTCACACAATCGTCGGGCGGCCCTTAAATCTGGGAAATTATCCACCAATTAGTACCAGCGTTGGAGCATGATGATGGTATAAATTGGGAATCTAGATTTGTCGCCTTGAGAGAAGGCTCGATGACAGAAGGCTCGATACTTTTGCGTTGATATGCCTCAAGCTTACTATGCGATACAAAAAATATAACAGAAAAGAGCGAGAGCTATATGACTTCTTTGCAAGACACACCTCTGAGTGAATGGAGGGTGGCTTAAGCCTACAAGGCGGCGACCCCAAGGAACTAATTCCAGACGTATTTTGGCCGCAGCGCTTTTCGACGTTTGGGAGTACGTTTCATGCTACGATAATCTCCCTGTTTTCGCGGGCGAATTGCCTGCCGGGATCCATCCGATTTAACCCGAGAGCATGCAGTACACAATGCTGCCGGGTTTGCAGCGCGATCTTAGCGCAGTGGGATATGGACGTGCCGGTGCTGAGCTTTACTACATCGAATGTATGAGTTCAAATTCGTTTAGCTTACGAGATCTACGTAAGTGCTCAGAATCAATGTCTAGGTATATATGATGTCGTTTTCAGAGAGTCAGAAGCTTTCAACCAAAGTTAGAAAAGTATTCCATCCTTCTTTCCCCCTTTATAAGCCTGGAGTACACGGAGCAAACTATCGGCGTCAAAGCTACCAACTTTGACCGCGTACGCCACCAACCGACTGCGTACGCCAGACGCTCGGCGTCAACAAAGTGGACGCCGGTCACCTCTGGCCAAATATCTTCGTCGTGCGATCGCCGCCGCTGGAGGCGTCCAACGCGCAGCGACGAGCATGGGATAATCCGAGCGCAGATTCTCTTCTATGACGTCAAGCTTTGGAATCCGGTTCGTTTGCTTGTAATCGCATACTTCAAGTATGCGCCCAACGCTTCGAAAGAAACTTTGTATCTTACTAATATTAGGCCGGAGAGTACGCATGCGTATTTTTAGTACTATGACTGATCTGATGCTGTTTTTCGTGGCGTTCTGTTTTGAACCATCATGTTTGTAGTTAACCCCCTACTAAGATGCCCAACTCGGGCGCTGTAGGTATAAATAAATAAATAAATAAATAAATAAATAAATAAATAAATAAATCGCGGTTAGTTTTCAAGGTGACACAAGAAAGGCAAAGATATTGATGATTGCCTTCTAAATGCACGCATCGTATGGCACCAACTATCGCGTTTTTGAAGTGTGGCCTCATCTTGGATCAGCGCAACTATATGCGAATGCAGAGTCCGAAATAAAGAAAGAAACGCGGCGATAAGTGGCGTGCCACAGCAGCTAGAATTCAAGCAAAGCGATATCAGGATCCTGCATCTCGAAAGTGTAAAAAAAAACAAAAGACAGGCACAACCAACACTATGCTTAAATGTAAATGACGCGAAGCGTGTTTGAGTTCGCGAGGTAGCAGCAGTAGTGTATATATAGCTGTTAGCTGTCTGCTTCACGAGGGCGAAGGCGATGTACTTATTCTTATTTATTCAAAATACCCCTAAATGCCCTCAAAGAGGGTATTACACGGGAAGGGGGGGGGGGGGAGGAGGTAGTGTAACACTTTGGAACCAGAATAGTTACACAATAACAGTGTGAGTGAAATATGAACAAAAACAAAATTATAAACAGTGCGTGATTAACAGCATGGGCAGGGGAAGTAGGAAAAACCAATAAACGCGAAACTATAAAATATTTTGGACCAAAATACATATATTAAATTATGGGGTTATACGTGCTAGAGAGAGAGAGAGAGAGAAGGGAAGAAGGAAAGGCAGGGAGATTAACCAGACTGAGTCCAGTTTGCTACCCTACACGTGGGGTGGGGAATGGAGAGTGAAAGAGAGAGAGAGAACTTAGGTGTAGGATGTCTATAGTCGGGCACTCAAGTCTGTTGCCTTCAGGTAGTGAAAAAGCGCTCGAACTGCTTTCTGTGCTAATGAACTGTGGGGCCAGGCTCCCAAGATCTTCGCTTCCGTAAACGGCCTGTCATCCAGTCTATTCAAGGCACACTGGAGAGTCTCACGTTGATTATCGAAGCGAGAACAGTGGCACAGAAGGTGACTGATGGTCTCTTCACAATTGCACTTAGCGCACATTTGTGAATCCGCCATTCCAATACGATAGCTGTAGGAGTTGGTGAATGCTCCTACCCACAGCCGACACAGCAGTGTTGCGTCACGTCGTGGAAGATTCGCTGGTAATTTAAGTTTCAGTGATGGGTCGAGGCTGTATAAACGACACTTAGAGTTCTGTGGTGTATGCCAGTAACTTAACGTGATGGTACGAGCGAGACTACGAAGCTCTCTTGCAGCGTCGACTCTCGATAAAGGTATAAGGAGTGTCGGTGAGCCAGCCTGGGCACGTCGGGCAGCGTCATCGGCGAGGTGATTACCAACGATGCCACAATGTCCCGGCAGCCACTGAAATATGATATCATGTCCTCGTTCAGAAGCACAATGGCAGGTTTCGTTGATTTGTGACACCAGCTGTTCATAATTGCGCCCGGAGTTGCGCCCCATAATTGCGCCCCATAATTGCGCCCCATAATTGCGAACATGCGCCCGGAGTGCGTCGATAGCTATATAGGTCAATATTGGGTGGTCTCCCGCGGTGGCAATTGTTGCCACAGTTGAAGCATTTCGAGGTAGCCCCAGACATGTTCGAAGGGCTTGGCCTTGAATGCTCTGTAAGACATGGATGTTAGTTTTGTTAGCATTGGACAGCACTGGTGTGCTGTATCGCAAGTATCCTAGGAAGAGCGTCCTGTATAGTTGAAGCATAGATGCCACGGATGTGCCCCACGTTTTACCGGCAAGAAACCTTAGTATATGGGAGATAGAAGTAAGCCTCTTCTTCAAGTATGAGATGTGGGGGCTCCATGAAAGGTCTCTGTCTATAATAACGCCTAGGAATCGGTGAGTTTTTGCGTAGGAAATTGGTTGCTGGTCAATAGAAATGGGGTACCAGGTCATGGGCTTGTGGGTAAAAGCGACTAAGGCGCACTTCTCGGTCGAAATGCTGAGGCCTTGAGCACGCAGGTACGATGATGTTAGGTTCACTGCTTTTTGGAGCCGTGCACGCACCTGGAAACGTGTAACTGCCGAGGCCCATATGCATATGTCGTCAGCATATATGTAACAGTTTACTGTATGTGGTAGAACGTCGGCAAGTCCAAGGATTGCAAGGTTGAACAAAGTGGGGCTAAGAACCCCACCCTGAGGGAGGCCACGGCAAGTGTAAATGTCAGCGGTTCGGCCATCTGCACTGTGCACAAAGAAGGATCTTTGGAATAGATAGCTCCGAATCCACCGAAACATGCGTCCACCAATTCCATTATTTTCCAGGGCATCTACGATGGCTTCATGCGTCACATTATCATAGGCGCTTTTCACGTCGAGGAATAGTGCAACCGATATACGCTTGTGGTGTTTTTCTTGTTGTACAGACGTGACGAGGTCGATGACGTTGTCAATAGAGGAACGGCCTCTTCTAAAACCAGCCATGGCCTCGGGGTATACGTTGTGGCGCTCAAGATACCACTCTAGGCGGGTGAGAATCATTTTTTCCATGACCTTCCCAACACACCTGGACAGCGCAATGGGTCGGTAGGACGCTAGGTCAAGTGGCGACTTTCCCGGCTTTAGGAGTGGTATCAAGCGGCTGGACTTCCACCGCTCAGGAACGACGCCATCATTCCATGACTGGTTATAACATTCCAGAAGTCTGCTTCGGCCATCTTCACCTAGGTGGCATAAAGCAGCGTAGGTGATGCCGTCTGGTCCTGGCGACGATGAGCGTCTGCATGTGGCCAGAGCAGCTTCCAATTCCTCAAGTGAGAAGGACACATTCAATTCTGGGAAGCGTGTCGCAGGAACCTCACCCAGAATTTCGCTATTGATCGTGACCACACTGCCTGCAATGTTCACACAGAAATCTTCGGCTATATCGAAATGTGAGCGGCCTTGATGGAGGGCTAGGGCTGAGAACGGGTGTCGTTGCTGTGGAGACGAGCCAAGGCCGCGCACCGTCCTCCATATGATAGACAGTGGCTTCCGGGGGTCAAGTGATTCGCAGAACGTCTTCTACCATTGTTCCTCCACTCTGTCCATACGACGTTGGATTTTCTTCTGTATACGTCGAGCGACTCTATGGTCATGAATTGACTTCGTGCGCCTGTATCGCCTCTCGGCCCTTCTGCGAATCGTTCGAAGTCGCTCAAGTTCCATGTCGAAGTCCGGACGTTCTTTAGCGGATGTAAATGTGTACTTAGACGATTCCAGTACACTTGTAATAAGGTTCTCAATGGTGCCGGTAAATCCTTCTTTGCATGCCTCTTCCACCTTTGTCTTATATGTTCACCACCTTATATATACTTGTTGGGAAGTAGAAAAGGAGAAGCTTCCAAATCCAGTGATACTTAAGTAGGTTAGAATATGGTCACTGCCATGAGTCTCGATGTCAGAGAACCATCGAACATTTTGACCAAGTTGCCGTGACACCAAAGTTAAATCTAAGCAACTGCTATAGTTCGAACCACGCAAGCACGTCGGACTGCCATCGTTCATAATGCTGAGTTCATGGTCGGAAGCAAATTCCACAAGTTTCCGGCCCCTGAAACCTATTCTGGAGATTCCCCAAGCCAAGTGATGAGCATTAAAGTCTCCCGTGATAATCCAGGGTCCAGAAGTCGCCGTCAGGATGTCTCGCAGTCGGTCGCCGTCGAACCGACTATATGGGGAGATGTAGGGGCCGATGAGGGTGAAGGCCACTTTATTCTCTGTAATGCGGAGACACACGTATTGGTTTCCATCATGAGGCTGCGCCGAGTGGTGAATGTAAGTCAGTTCTGTACGGATGTAAACAATTACTTTGCAGGATTGCCCGCACGTCGACGCCATAAAAGCTTCGTATCCAGAGAGTCTTAGCGCTTTTGACACGTTCGGTTCACATATTACCACTACAGGAAATCGGTTCGTAAAAACGTATTGGCGGAAACATGAAATCCGTGATTTAATAATAATAATATTTGGGGTTTTACGTGCCAAAACCACTTTCTGATTATGAGGCACGCCGTAGTGGAGGACTCCGGAAATTTTGACCACCTGGGGTTCTTTAACGTGCACCTAAATCTAAGCACACGGGTGTTTTCGCATTTAGCCCCCATCGAAATGCGGCCGCCGTGGCCGGGATTCGATCCCGCGACCTCGTGCTCAGCAGCCCAACACCATAGCCACTGAGCAACCACGGCGGTTATCCGTGATTTAAGTCCTCTGGCATTCCACTGGAAGATCGTCGCGCTACGCACTTCATGACGAAGTGAAGGCAGTAGAAGAGCCATTGTGCTTACGCAAGATTTGCAAGCACTGGGCTCAGGGCATCCAACACTTGCACTGCGCTTCGAGCTGTTGGCGTATTCGAGTTGCCCACAAGCGTGCGAATAGCATTTATCAGAGACTTAAGCATTGTTACAATTCGGCGGTCATGATCTGTCAGCTCACCTGGGTGAGGGGTGGAGCATTGTGGCGCCTCTCCTTGTTGGGGTTTTTCCACAGGGCTTATCATTGGCAGTGGTGGCCATTCTTCATCCACGGCATTCTTTTCAGCTGCTCCGTTATCTATACGTGGTTTGGACACATTCTGCACTGGGGTTGGAGCAGATTCAACAGCAAGAGGCTTTGCGGCATGCGTATTCTTTGTGCGGAGAGCAGAATTCCTTGTTGAGCGTCTGCGACGAGAACGACGTCGCCTGACGTCAGCAGCTGCTTCACGATGAGTCGACCGGTCCCTCACCATTTTCTTCAAGATGGAGAGTTCTCGCTTAACTCTAGGACATTCCTTTGATGAGGCATCGTGGGGCCCTTGACAGTTCGGACACTTATAAGTTTTTGCCTGGCAGTTGCCTGCAGAGTGTTGTGCTGCACAGCGGGAACATATAGCAGACTTTCCACAGACGGCGCTCACGTGACCGAATTTCTGGCAGTTTCTGCACTGAAGCGGCTTGGGAACAAAGGGCCGGACAGCATGTCGGAAATGACCTACCTTCACATGCGATGGAAGGCAGTCACCTTTAAAGACAATTTTTACGCATCTGGAAGTTCCGAGACGGGCCACCTGCAGTATGTGGGTCCCATGATTGGCAGGCTTTATCAAAAGCCGCAAATCCTCGCCTGAGATGGCCACATCAATGTCATATATGACGCCTGTAGTAGCATCTTTTCCCATCGGGATGATGGTACGGACGTTCATGCCACCGAAAACAGTGACAGCTCGCAGAGAATCTAACGCCGACGCATGGGCGACGTCTACCGGGACAACATTCTTCCGAGGGTTGTCTCGTACGTCCTCAATGCCATTTGGCAACAGTCTCTCGAGTTCAACCGATGCAACTTACCTGTTGAGGAACCTCATGTTGTCGAATGTTAGCACAGGTAAGAAAAGGATGGTGTACTCCGGCGAACTCTGTGGAGACCTCATAGTAGATGTGTCCACAGAGGCCCTAAGCATCCGCCGCATTGCTTTCTGACTCAGGACAGTCACGTAGTCGTCGTAGCAGCTGTCGTCGCTCTCCGTCGAGTCTATCAGGGTAGCCTCGCTGTCGCTCGAGAGGCTGTTCCGCTTCCTTGAGGCTGCCGACGCAGCCGCCGCAACATCAGGTGGGAGTGCGGGTGGCTCCACTTCCATTCCCGTCGAGCAGGGAACAGTGTTCCCCGGAAGAAAGCGAGAATTACCACAAAATACTGGTGACGGAGAACAACACTCAGCAACAGGATCACTTCGTCGTCTTCCTCTCCGTGCTAAAATCACTTTCTGATTACGAGGCACGCCGTAGTGGTGGACTCCGGAAATTTCGACCACCTGGGGTTCTTGAACGCGCCCCTAAATCTAAGAAAACGGGTGTTTTCGCCCCCATAGAAATGTGGCCGTCGTAGCCGGGATTCGATCTCGCGACCTCATGCTCAGCAGCCCAACGCCATAGCCACTGAGCAACCACGGCGGGTAAAATGCAAACACCTGTTGTAACACTAATGTCAAGGCGTAATACAGAAAAAGCCTAATAAATGCAGTGCATATAAAATAACATGCTTACAAAATGCAACATGAGAAAACATGTTATCGGTAGAATACATATCAGTGCGTAAGAAATTGAGAAAACAAAACGCGCGAAAAGGCAACACAAATCAATTAGCTCAGGCAGTGCGGTCAGACAGTACGCTCAGTCTGTAGCTGCTCCTGGAATTTTGCTTTGTTTTCTTCAGCATTTCCAGTATGGTGCGTGTCGAGTGAAGAATGCTGGCGAGATGTGCACGCACCGAGAAGTACGACACGTATCTAAATACGTCTGAGGCTCCGTATCGCTTTTGTCACATAGCATACATGCTAGGGGATTGCCCAAGAATGAGCATAGAACGAGTGGCACACACCCAGTAGCACATACCAAGTGCGAAATTCATTTGTTCTGGCACACACCCAGCGCCCCAAGTTGTTAACATACGTGCACAAATGTGTCCGGCGAGGAAACGACGACAAACGCCAAGCCTTGGAGCAGAGACAAAGAAAGCTTCGCTTTAAAAACAGGTGCCGTTAATAAGTTAATTAAATTCTGCAGTTTACATGCCCGAAACACGATACGATTATCAGGCACGACGCATAGTTGATTAAATTTGACCGCCGGGTTCTTTAACGCGCACCCAATGCACCCAAGGCTGACGACTCACAGCAAACTATCGCAATGAAATGTGCAGAGATGTTGGTAATCGCCTTAGATGATGGAAAGTTATTTAGATATTATCAAACAAATATAATAGGTACAATAAAAAGATACTTTCTCCATTGACTTGAAATCAAAATGTTTTTATCCGTTCTGTTCTCTCTGACAGAGACCCGGCGAACGCCCGGCGAACACGCGGCTACGTCTGTCTCTTTTTCACTTCATGTAAAGCGTGATCCGATTAAACATTTTGTATCGTGCCTCTGCAACGTTTTGTCGACACGAGGAGTTCATCGCGAAAATTCCCTGCAGGGGAGGTAGGGAAAAGAAGAGTTGAAAAGCAGAGAGTTTAGCCAGATTAAGTGTCTGGTTGGCTACTCGGCACATGGGGATGGAGTAAAGAACAGAAAAGATAAGAAAACAAGAGTGGATTAAAAAAGGAAAGCAGCAGTTCGCACTTTATGTAGTTTTTCAATGAGTCTCGTTTCTTTTAAAAAAGCACACTAGCGCTTTTAAAGCAGTTCGTGCCGACGTCGGCTAGGACCAGGGTCCAAGAATTGTTGCTTCCGTAAACGGACAGTAGTCAATCCTGTCAAGCATGGTGCTCAGGACGTTTGTGCATTGAAACGACCACAATCACGCAGAAGGTGCGCTATCTTATCACTGCACCCGCAAACTTCACATTCCGAACTTGTGGTCATTCCGATGAGGTTGGAGTACACATTAGTAAAGGCTACTCCACGCCGCATGCGACAAATGAGAGTTACCTCCAGTCGTCGTAAGCCATGTGGAAGGCGAAGCTTCAGATGTCGATCCAGGGAACAAAGGCGCTGGTTTTTAGAGTCTGCCGAATTCCATTGGGCCAACGTAAGCTCGCGAGCAAGCGCACGAAGCTTTTCCGCTGCGTCTGTTCGTGACATCGAGATAGCGACGCAATCGTCGCTGTTAAGCGAAGATCTAGAGGCTATGCCAGCTTGCTCGTTTCCGAGGATTTCAGGGACTTGACAACCATTGAAATAGGATGTCATGTCCTTTTTCAACAGCCCCATGGTAAATTTCTCGTGTGTCCGTGACAAGTCGTTCGTGGGGTCCACGGCGCAATGCATAGAGGAAACTCTGGAAGGTGACCTTGGAATTGCAGAAGATGGACCATTTCTGGAGAGTTTCCCGATTGATCAATTGAATTACTGCACGCAGAGCTGCAAGTTCGACAGCCGTCGTTGTCAAGTACGCTGTCCTGAATTTTATCACTGTATATATGTTGCTGGGTCAAATACTGCAGCTGCTGAACTATAGTGCATGACCGATACCTCTGTGTAAATATGTAAGCGGTCACTGTGGACTTCATGTAGTAGCAATAATGCTGCCTCCTTCAATGCTGCTGTCGGCATTTGTGCCTTCTTCTCGATGCCTGGAATGGTAAAGCATACTAGAGGTAAATGCAGATACCACAGTGTCAACGAAGGTCATGCTGCTGGGATATAATTCGATGGTAGTGATGCTCCGTGAGAACTCAGGAGACGGCTAAAACTCGTATGCGGCCTAGTTGTTGGCAGGCAAGTAAGATGGTGAAAGGGTATCCCTGCGACATGCCGAATGTGCTCTCTTAGAACGTCGAGTGCAATGTACGTTGCTATAGGGTGGTCACGCGCTATTGGGATTGTGGTTGCTGTCGATTCACACCTGGGGAGGTCGAGGCACATCCGTAGAACTTCGGCTTGCATACTCTTGAGTGTGCGAAGGTTCGTTTTACTATAGTGCTACCCAGCACGGTAAGGCTGTATCTCCGGAAGCCCATACATAATGCATGGCATAGCCGTAGCATCCATTGCACAGATTCGCCCCAAGACTTTCCGCCGTCAGATTTGAATACGTGGGCTTCGCTCCATGTACTGTATAGGCTATTTATGCGAGCAATTGGGACAGTTTAAAGCGGCAGCGAGTGACTATGCTCAGAGACGTCAGCAACATTGAAGAGTAATTGATTGGGCTAGTTGTTCGCCTCGTTAACGAAGCACTATGACACCAGCAAATATAGTTAAGGTCTCTCGTATCTGATATGATATTGAAAATTATGAACGCCCCTACATTTCAGATAGATATATTGGTGTCGGGATGGTGACAGCCTGATAAATATATTTTATCGCCCTTGCGCTAATCCAAAGGCTTTCTAAAAAAAGCGCTCTGAGGTTTTACGTGCCAAATCCACGATATCGTTATGAGGTACGCTGCAGGGGGGGACTCCGGATAAATTTAGACCTCCTCGGTTTCTCTGACGTGCAACCAGTGCACGGTACACGGGCGTTTCTTCATTCCGTCCTCATCGAAATGCGGCCGCCGCGGGCGCGGTTTGATCCCGCGCCCTCGGGCTTAGCAGCGCAACGCCATAGCCACTACGCCATACCACGACGAGTCTCAAGTTTTCTCTCGGCCCAAGCTATTCAAGTATTCAAAACATTCTTCACATAAGAGCGGAAGAATCGATGCTCGCGCGTGTTGTGTGAAATGAGGGCATTGAAATTGCGCACAAGCCTTGCGCCATGCTTGAATGTCTCCTCTCCAGGCTAATGAGAAGTTGCAGGGCGTTTACAAGAGTCTCGTGCAATGATTTCCCGGCGTCGTACCGGGGGGAGACTAAAAACCTGCCCCAGTGACCGCGGCAACACAGAAATGACCTCCGTCTCTTGGACAATCAGCGCAGTGCCCTCGCCGAACACTGCCAGTCATTGGACAACAGAAGTGGTATTGATGGCGCCGCAGTCCTTGAGACTGAACAGAATGTATATATAGTATAGGCAAGCGGTTCTGCCTAAGGTCCTCGTATATCCAAATCGTCACCGTGGCAATAAACCACTCGCAGGGAGCGTTGCTCCGAACTATACATGTATATACATGCAGGTCATTCGTAGTGTCACCTCTCGAGGGAACCACCGACAGGGCTCGCAAGTTGAACGCACACCTAAAGCTCGCAGTTATTTAACACTGCTTTTAGACAGCGTGTAGAAGTGAGCGTTACGCTTTTTATATCTATTGTTTTCAGCGCCAAGCAAATACTTTTATTTAAATAAACCAACAATTGAGGCAAAAAAAGTATACAGCGTCGCTTCCACGCTCGTCCCTTTATGACGACAAGTCTGCGTTCCTTAAGACAACCTTTTCGCCAAACAAGTTTTTCAAACGCACCTTGGCCTTTTCTCAAAATTTCGCTTTCCTTGTCATTATAACAGTGCGCCTTGTAGCGAGAAGTTGAGCTTGGTTTGTGAATGCGGGTCTGAGTCTTTCTTCAAAACTGATTTTGCTCTGCGCTTCTCTGACCTCAAAATAGGCCCAACCAGTGACTTGTGGTTTTACCATGGGCTTTCAGCGCCAATCCGACCACCAGCCTTTCCAACCCGGACAAGATCTGCTTAAGCACAGAATGCAATTTTCTAACTTCAATACCAGAACCATTACTTCATTTCAAATTACTAGTACCACCTCATGATTAAAAAATTAAATTATGGGGTTTTACGAGCCAAAACCACTTTCAGAATATGAGGCACGCCGTAGTGGAGGACTCCGGAAATTTCGACCACTTGGGGATCTTTAACGTACACCTAAATCTAAGTATACGGGTGTTTTGCCATTTCGCCCCCATCGAAATGCTGCCGCCGTGACCGGGATGCGATCCCGCGACCTCGTGCTCAGCAGCCCAGCATCATGGCCACGGAGCAACCACGGCGGGTACACCACCTCATAAATATTGTAGCCGCAAAGTGCTCCATGTTTCATTATAGCTGCATTCCGCTTCCCCTTCAGTATCAGATTTATTTGGTGGGTGTTTGAGTAAGTCTTTTATTTGTTGATGTATATACCCCGATACCTATATTGCTTGAGTGTGGGTGTTACTTACGTTTGAATTTATACCACGTGATTATTCGTTTCTTGTTTACATATTATAATTCTCGATTTTTCTACGCTGAACTTAAGGCCTAGATATGTCGCTTCATCGCCATACGAATTTGCAAGTTCCTGTAAATCGCTTGCATTGTCCGCTGGTATAGCACTGTGCTACCCGTATACCCCAGGGACCTCCTGTTGCAATCTTTGCCTATTACGGGTGTAAGATAAATCCAAAACTAATGCACTGTTTCCTGCGAGGCGCCTAGCACCCTCCCCTGGTGGACGTCGGCTCGGCTCTGCGTAACTGCATGGGCACGGCATTAAAAAATCGAATCTCCGTAAAAAATAAAACACCGTCATCAATCAGGATGTGACATATATTTGAAAACAAGGGCCATTCGGGCACATTTTCGGAAAGTTTCTGCACTGTGGTAAAAAAGGTCTGGGTTCCTGAGCAGTCTGATTATTTCAATGTAGTCACTCTTAAAATATTCAAACTGACACATTTCGCCAAGTATTAGTGCCCCAAAAACGGTCTTTTCAGACTCTGCAATGGTCAAAGTGCTGGCCAAAGGTCAGCCTCTGTCATACTTGACTCGAATACACCCTACGGTCTTTACACCCTATAGTCATACACCCTACGGTCTGGATCAACAGAGATATCATCCAAACTAGGCGGAAGCTGAAAAGAATGAAACGAAAACGTAAAAAAATAAGGAGTTCGCACGTCACGCAATTAAAAAATGAATTACTGGGAAAATTAAAGCTGTGCGCGAAAGATTTTTCAGTCATAGCCTTGCTGATTTTATTTCAAATGCTCCACAAAAATTTTGGCGCTATTTAAGTCAATCAAGAGAGGCAGAACATAAAATAAACATTAATGGTAAAACTATTGAAGATGCCCCCATAATTGCTGAGCATTTTAGTGATTACTTCGGTAGTGCATTCTCTGACCTAGATGAATTCGAACGGTCCAATACAAATAGGTCTGTCCTACGTGATGTAACGATTTCCCGAGGAGGTGTCTAGGAAATGCTCCTTAATATCCACGTTAGGAAATCTGCAGGCCCTGACAAGCTTCCGAATGCGTTTTTACGAAGGTATGCGTAACAGATATGTGTATCCTTAACAGATTTTTAAAAATTTATCTTTACATTTAGGAGAGATACCATCAGATTGGCGTAAGGCAAGAGTTGTCCTAGTACATAAGAAGGGTGATCCCCTCACAGTGTCAAATTATCGTCCTGTTTCTATTAAAAGCACATGCAGCAAATTATTAGAGAACATTGTCGCAGGCTTTATTCGTCAGTATTTGACAGATCACAATGTCCTATCTCCACTACAGCATGGGTTCAGAAAGGGATCATCGACTTCAACTCAGCTTGTGTCAGTCGTTCATGAAATCTCTGAAGTACTTGACTCGTCCGGATAAGTTGACATGCTTTTTTTAGATTTTAGCAAAGCGTTCGATAAGGTACCCCACGGAAAATTAATCTACAAGCTCGAGTGCATTGCTCTTCCTTCAAATATTATATCATGGATCCAAGCCTATCTCCGACACAGGCAGCACTTCGTAGGAATTAATAAATGTTCCTCAAGTGTCCGTCAGGTAACTTCGGGCGTACCGCAAGACAGCGTATTAGAACCGCTTTCATTTTTGAATCTATATCAATGATATAATAGACAAAATCTCCGATGATGTGCATGTCAACTTATTTGCGGATGACTGTGTCATATTTAAAAAAAAATAGCCTCACGAAACGATCACGCATGCTTGCAGAAGTCCGTTATTGCAATTTCCAATTGGTATAAACGTGGGGGCATAAATTTAATTGTACATAAAACAGCCTTCCTTCGAGTAACACGAAAAAGGAACCTAGTATATTGTCTTATGTTCTAAATGACACAAAAATAACTGATGTTGAACAATACAAATACTTAGGCGTCACATTCACTAACAGATTCTCATGGTCAGACCATATTTCCCTTAAATGTTCAGCAGCTTTGCGCAAATTATGATTCTTGAAAAGGAAACTTAAAAAGGCACCGGTAAACCCCAAAATTTTAGCATATAACACATTCGTGCGATCGAAACTTGAATATGCAGCGGTTGTATGGGATCCTCATACCAAAAAGGACATCATGAATTTGAAACATGTACAAAGGAAGGCCGTTAGATTTATCTTTGGAAAATATAAAAGAGAGGATTCCCCGTCCTTACTAATGCTTAGAAATAAAATCACTTCACTAGAACACAGGCGTAAAGTTAGTCGTCTCCAGTTTTTACATAACATCATAAATGCAAAAATCGGGCTTCAAATGCCTAGTTATGTAACGCCTCTTAATGCACGAAAAACAAGACATAGACACAACTTTTCCCTTACGCCATTATTTGCTAAAACAAAATCTCGCATGAATAGTTTTTATCCGCGTACTATAAACGAATGGAATTCTTTCCCTCTTGATGTACTTCAAACAGGGAACTTCACAAATGCTTTGGAAAACTAGTTGTCACATAAAATAACACAACCACAAGCAGTATTTTTCACTATTTTTCTCGTTTCCTTATGTGAAATTCCCTGTATTTTGTTATGTTTAGTGCCCGATTGTTGTTTGGCACAGCGTTTTTATCCGCATATAAATTCAAATGTGCTATTCTTTTTGCTGTAGTTACTGTGCTAAGGCAAGCATGGTGATTTTTGTAACGTCGCTATTGGCTGTATCATGTTCATGCACTGTTTATATATACATTTTTTATTATCTTTGTTGCATTGTTGTTACGTTGTCAACTGTATTACCCCTCCTGCAGGGACCAGTATGTTGGTCTGCAGTATGAATGAATGAATAAATAAATAAATAAATAAATAAATAAATAAATAAATAAAATAAGCGCAGTTCTGCGTTTCGTACGAACGAAGCCGAAGATTTCTGGTTGGGGTTCCCCAAAGTGGGTGCCAGCTTCAAGGACTCCTAAACCACTCGAAACTAGAAAAAAATTTACGAGGTGGCCGCTGTGTACCATTCTACAATGAGCGTCAAGAATTTTTTTTAAATGATGCCGTAATATCAATGTCACAGGTGTGTTATCAACGCTTGTACACGGTCGCCGCAGTTTCTCGCTCGCCTTCGGTACCCTTCATACAGGCGCGTTCCTCTTGCCGTGCATTCTCACCAACTCCATGCAGTGCAGTGAAAGCAATGGGTCGCACGAACACAACAGAAGCGAGGCTCCTGCACATGTCCGACCCTAAGCGGCCTCCACGCGACGCCGGGTGAATGGAAGCTTCATGAATGGTTCAATGACGCACAAGGGGCGAGGCCCCCTCCATTCTCAGAACGCACAGCGGGCTTTGCTCTTCTTGGTACTATCGTCTCTCACCGACTGACCAATAGACAGCTTTTACCCTGGTGACGACGCGTGCAGCACCCTGCTGGAGTCACGAAGTGCGAAGAAGTAAGTGACCGGGAAAGCCCGGAGAGGAGTAGCCGATTATTTTAAATGCGTAAGCATTTCTGTGGTTACCCAACGAGAAAAACCGTCAATCCGTCCGTCCCGTAGGGCGATCGCTTTCAATATAGAGCCCGCAGCAGCGAGCGACTTTACCTTCGTGCTGCCTGTCACTTCCACGCGAACGAAGCGGCGAGAACACAGCTCTCACGAAGCTCTCAGCACATGCCGCACCCTGCCCCTTTCGCAGATCGCTTTCAAGATATGGGCCCGTACGTCTCTCTTCAACGCGAAGTGGCGAGAACACAGCGCGCGAAGTTACCAGCAGCCGACACTGTCTGTCCGCATCGACGATCGCTTTCAAGATATGGTCCGCGCGGCCGTGTTATACAGAGCAGCCGCCGGAGTACGCTTGATCATAGTTCATAATGGTTCGACATGGATGGATAAGGCGTTCAAGAGCGATACCGACTTATAACGATTGGAATGTCATAAGCGCACCTGGCACCCCCACCTGTCCAGTAGCACAGAGAAAGGGATTCAACAAGAGCGGACACTCCCATAGAGCCCAGCGGCCGAATTGACTGTAGAGCACCAAGCGGATGGGATTAACACCTTCCGGTTTAGGTTTTGTGCGCGCGCGTTTTGAATGCCAGCTGGTACACGCCACGCCGGCTTCGCTGATCGGCGCGTCATTTTTTTTTCGTTTCTACTGATGAATCAAGCGCGGCACTTGCGCGGAATCGTTTTATTATTTAGTAAAAATAATTGCGAACGATCTTTACAAGCCTCCACCGAATATGTGCCACGTGCAATTCCGCAAAGTAAACGCAAGACGTCTTCTGAAATGATGAAATGTTTATTTTGCTCTATATAAATGCTTGTTCCGGGCTTTTTGTGCATTCATCCAAAGTTGTGGCACTAGGTAACCAGCAGTCGTTGCCGTACGAAGCTCCACCATATGGCATCAGCAGAAGAAAAGAAAGTAAATTACAAGCATGTATCACTTTGGTGTATTGACCTGAAAGGAATATTGCGTATCGAGGCGAAAGGTGCGTAAGTGGTGAATGGGCGGCATTACAGATAAATTCGCTTTTATATACATTTCGTGGCAAATAGACTCCTCCCAAACAATGCCATAAAATATGAAGAAAACATTTGATTTTCATGCATCCCTCCCTTCCCGGGGATTATTTCCTGCACTTTAAGAGCACACATACACGGGTGACTGCGCGTTTCCAAAACAACTTGTTTTCAGTCGACGCGATGAGGAGGAGGAGACAAAGGGGAGGAAAGACAGGGAGGTTAGCCAGTGGAAGTACCGGCTGGCTACCCTGTGCTGGGGGAAGGGGTAAAGGGAATAAAAGGAGAAAGAAGAAGAAGAGAAAAAAAAAGTGGAAACCAGAAAATCACACAGTAACGCGATACTACGCGATACAACACTGAAAGGCGGTCGCACAATTCGCATGTCCTTAAAAACTTCAGCAAAGCCCTTAAGGCCTTGAGTGTCGAAGCCCGTCTGGACCAGTGTCCTAGAGCTTTTTCCTGTGTAAAGGGGCGATTGTCCAATATTTCAAGCGCGGTCACGAGCACTTTTCTTGGCACTTTGTAACGGGGACAGTGACAAAGGAGGTGCTCAATCGTCTCCTCGCAGCCGCAGGTGTCACAAGTAGGGCTGTCGGCCATCCCAATGCGGAATGAATAGGAGTTCGTGAATGCCACGCCGAGCCACAGGCGGCACAGAAGTGTTGCTTCCGCTCGTGGTAACCCTGGTGGTAGGCGGAGCTGCAGACGGGGATCCAATCTGTGGAGACATGCGTTCGTGAATTCACTGATGTTCACAGATTCTGCGTGAGCTTGCGGGCGAGGGAGCGAAGACTTGTGGCCGCATCTGTTCTTGACAGCGGTATGGGTATAATCTGGACACCATCATGGGCCGACCGGGCAGCGTCATCCGCACTGTCATTTCCCGAAATTCCGCAGTGACCCGGTATCCACTGGTAGATGATGTTGTGTCTCTTCTTGATTGCGTGATGGTGG
The DNA here is from genome assembly GCF_050947875.1 of Dermacentor variabilis. Lineage (NCBI taxonomy): Eukaryota > Metazoa > Arthropoda > Arachnida > Ixodida > Ixodidae > Dermacentor > Dermacentor variabilis. The sequence continues at coordinate 270,430,767 of NC_134568.1, read as the reverse complement.
AGTAGTCGGTTGTCTGCGACTAGTTGCTCATTTGGTCCGTGGTTGAAAGGGGACATCAGACACTGGAGGGCTGCCTTTAAGTCACATAATATGGACCACGAATCTGATGATTTGTGAACAATAAACTCCAGAGCAGCACGGATAGCTGCGAGTTCTGCAGCCGTCGATCATGTAATATGAGATGTTTGGAACTTGAGGGTGAAAGTCTCTACGGGAAACACCACTGCTCCAGCTGAACTTTTAGAGGAGACAGAACCGTCCGTGTAAACGTGGATGCGTCCTCTGTGCTTGTAATGTAGCACTGAAAGCACGGTTTGTTTGAGGACGAAAGTTGACATCTCCGTTTTCTTTTTGATAACGGGAATAACAAGAAGAGCCTGGAGTGGATGGAGGCACCACAGTGGTACAGATGGCCGTGCTGCAGGCGTGAAGTTTGACTGTAAAGTTCCATGGTTGGCGACAATAATCTTGCTAAACGCTGAACGAGGTCGAGCGGCAGGAAGGGAGGCGAGATAATGCGATAGAAGTCGGGCGAAGTGCCTGATGTGCATCCTTAAAATGTCGACTTGAAGATACGTATTGATGGGATGGTCATGCGCGATGGCTATTGTAGCTGCCGTAGATGCACATCTGGGAAGACCAAGGCAAATTCGCAGCGCTTGAGCTTGTACAGCCTGGCGGGCACGGAGGTTGGTCTTACCGGTCCCACCCAGTATTGCAGGTAAGCTATAGCGAAGGAGGCCGAGGAACAGTGCGTTATAGAGTTGGAGCATCGCACTCACAGACGCACCCCACGACTTTCTCGGAAAAAAATCTGAGCACGTGGGTTATCATGGCTAATTTCCTTTTTAGGTAGGAGATATGAGGACTCCAGGAAAGATCTCGATCTATTATCACTCCTAGAAAGCGGTGCATCTTCTCGTAGGCAACTGGCTGTCCATTAATTCTGATAACGTACGGTTTCATTGCTTTGCGCGTGAAAGCGACTATAGAGCACTTCTCGGAGGACACCTCCAGACCTCGCGCTCGAAGATAACCTGATGTTAGTGTGGCCGCTTTTTGAAGTCTGGCGCGCACCTGGGGACGCGTCGCTCCTGATGAACAAATGCATATATCGTCTGCATAAATCGACGCATGGACGGATTGCGGAAGGGAATGAACCAGGTCGATGAGGACGAGGTTAAATAGAGTGGGGCTTAAGACTCCGCCTTGTGGTACGCCACGGTAGGTGTTGTGTTGTGATGACGCACCATCCTCTGTTTGCACAAAGAATGACCTGTCCTTCAAGAAGCTGGATATCCAACGAAAAACAAGGCCGCCTAGGCCGACATCGCCGAAGGCGTCCAGGATGGCTTGATGGGTTATGCTGTCATAAGCGCCTTTAACATCCAGGAACATGGCCGCTGACAGCCTCCTGAGGCTTTTTTCGTGCTGAACAGACGAGACAAGATCTATGACGTTGTCTACAGATGAGCGTCCGCGTCGAAAGCCTGCCATAGCGTAAGGGTATAACTTGTAGTGCTCTAGATACCACTCTAGACGCGTCAGCACCATCCTCTCCATCACCTTTCCTAGGCAACTGGCCAGAGCAATGGGACGATAGGACGCCACGTCTAAGGGTGATTTACCTGGTTTGAGCAGAGGCACAAGGTGGCTGGACTTCCATGCAGCAGGAACTACTCCTTCACGCCATGACTTATTGTACACGTCTAGAAGTGCATGCCGGGCTGTGTGACCGAGATTTCCAAGAGCTGCGCATGTCACCCCGTCAGGCCCAGGTGATGAGGAACATCTGCACGCTATCAACGCCGCCTGCAACTCCTCGATGGAAAACAGATTGTTCATACGACAATCCCGCGAGATTGGAACGTCACGGGGATCACGTGTAGCGAACGATGGCGGTAGACCAGCAACCTTGGAACGGAAGTCCTCCGCTACGTCGATCTCTCTGCGACCTTGGTAGAGAGCCAGGCATTTGAAGGGGTGGCGTTGTTGCGGTGATGTTCGAAGACCACGCACTGTTCTCCATATATGTGACAGGGGTTGATGCGGATCAAGGGAAGCACAGAAGCTTTTCCATCTTAGAGACTGCAGGGAGTTGATCCGACGCTGGATCTTCTCCTGTATGCGTCTCGCCTCCCTTAGGTCGTAGATGGACTTGGTGCGCCTGTACCTTCGTTCCGCGCGACGGCGGATTGCTCGAAGCCGCTCCAATTCTGCTTCGAATTCAGAAAATTTAGGAATAGGCCTAAAAGATCTTGTGGCTTCTTGAGCAGCAGCGTTAATTAGCTTCTCGATGTTTCCAGGTAGACAGTCCTGGATCTCTTGGCAATTCTTCTCCATGAGCAACGTGTATTTAGGCCAGTCTTTGTGATGAAGAACTGTAGTAGAGTGCGACTTGCGTATGCCGTCGATTTTAACATATGTTGGAACGTGGTCACTACCCTGCGTTTCGTTGTCCGTGAACCATTTCACACTCGCACTGAGGCATCTTGAAACAAAAGTTAAGTCCAGGCAGCTGCTGTATGTCAATCCCCGCAGAAAAGTAGGACTGCCATTATTTAGGTAGCAGAGCTCATGGTCCGACGCGAAGGATAGTACACGTCTTCCTCGACAGTCCATCTTTAAGCTTCCCCATAGCGGATGATGTGCATTGAAGTCGCCGGTAATAACCCATGGTCCAGGTGTCGCTGTTAAAATTGCACCTAGTCTTGCGTTGTCAAATTGACTCGAAGGTGAAATGTAGGCACCTACTAGCATGAGTGCAACGTACTTGCATTTTATAGTCAAACATACGTACTGATTCTCGTCATCAGGTGCCACTGGGTGTAAAACATACGTGAAATCGCATCTGATATAAACGATGACTTTGCTGCGGTCGCTACAGGTGGCGGACATGAAAGCTTCATATCCTGATAAGCGAATGACGCTCTCAACGTTTGGTTCACAAATAACGATTATTGGAAATTTGTTCTTAAAAACAAACGGACGAAAGTCCGAAATGCGGGATTTAATGCCTCTGACATTCCATTGGAAGATAGATGCTTCCTTGACCTCTTTAAGGAACGAATGTAGAGGAGCAGCCATGGTGCTTCTCAAGACCGGACAGTACCGGATTCAGGGCATCCAGTATTTGAAGTGCGCCTCGAGCCGCCGGAGTGCGTATGGTGGTCAGTAGTACTCGTCACGTGTTCATAAGGGCCCTTATCATGGTGACAACTTGTTTGTCGTCGTCTTGGTTGCTGCCAGAAAGTGAAGCATGATTCGGCGAGCGTGCTACATCTTGTCGCTCCGCTGGTGGATCTAGCCGTGGCAATGGCGGCCACTCCTCGCATGAGGCAATGATATTGGAGACTTTCTGCTGAGGAACCTCATTGCTACTATTGCTAGTTGTATGCGGAAGTTTGTGAACTGTCAGTGGACGCGGTGAACCCTTATCAATAGCAGTGGGTTTCCTAGATCTCCTGCGACGTGAACGTCGACGTCGCACCTTAGCGGCCGCCTCCATGTGCGAGGAACCATCCCTGACCATTTGCCTTAAGACCTTCACCTCATTTTTCACATGTGGGCAATTCTTTGAAGTTACATCGTAAGAGCCCTGACAATTGGCGCACTTTTGGTTTTCTGCACGACAGGCGTCGGAGCTGTGCGACCCAGAGCACCGTGAGCACACGGCAGCATTTGTGCAAACCGCACTAACGTGCCCTATCCTTTGACACTTCCTGCACTGAAGCTGCTTTGGCAGAAAAGGCCGAACAATGTGTCGGAAGTGACCGACCTTGACGTGGGACGGTAGGCTGTCTCCTTTGAAAGTTAACTTGACACACTGCGAGTTTCCCAGGCGACGGGCTTGCAATATGGCAATTCCCTCTGTCGCCGGCTTGATGAGTATATGCAGGTCAGCATCGCTTATGGAATTATCCACGTCATACACAACGCCGGCCGTAGAGTCATGATCGTCTTGTTTATAGCAGCGTACGTTAATGCTATCCAGCACCTTAACGTTGCTCAGAATGTCTAGCGCGCTGCGGTTTGTCACATCTATAGCGAGGATGTTGTTACGGGCGTTGATCCTTACATCTTTGATCTGACCCGGAACAAGTGCCTCGAACGGCTTGGCGGTTGATCCGGTTTAGATTGGCGCTAGCAGCCACAGGCACAAATAAAATTGTGAGGTCTGATGGCTTTTGCGTCGGGATCACAGTTGCCTTACTTGTGGAAGGAGATGTCCTGACGAGTCTTCTCTTTGCTTTGTGCTTCGCTACGGGCACGAAGTCGCTGTCATCCGAGGTTTCATCACTGGTCCCTGGGTAGATCACAGTGTCCTCGCTGTAGGTGTCACTCGGGCGACTAGACCGCTTTCTCGGTGCGGCCGCTGTTGACGTAGAAGGACCAGGAACCCCTCCAGGTGACTCCACATCCATCGCCGTAATTAAGGGAGCGGCGTCTCCCACAAAGTAGCTTCAAATTCTCAGAGACAAAAAGGCAGCATTCCACACAGGACACTTCGTCGTCGTCTCCCCCCCCCCCCATTCGACACGATGGTATACGTCAAATACACAGAGGTGGCCACAACACTGGTTCTGAGCCACACCATGTTATACGCTCGCAGAATGCCGTCTAGTCGCACTCAAGATAAATTTGTGGGTGCAAAGCCTGTTTTCAGCCGCTCAGAAGAGAGATTGTCAAGTTCTTGGTTTTTGAGCTCCTCGGCGTTATCTTTTACACGTCCTGCCGGCGCAAGCAACACACTCCCGTGTTATCACTCTTGGCAACCGCTCGTCGCGTTTTCGACAAGCGTGAGTATCGAAAGAAGGTATACATACACCTGGCAACCTAGGATTACATCATGTGCGTTCACGGCGGCCGAGGCAGGATATAAGGGACAGCTGGCTGGCTGCCACTTCGGGCACGACATCGCATCCAAGATGTCGCACTCACGCTGGTTATTATTACAGTCTACGATAACGCTGATGGTATCGTCCATGTGTCTTCGCCCGGATCGACAACCGCCTGCCGACCTGCTGCTGCCGCCTACCAATCCGCATCGATGATTGCCAACTCCAGCTCATCACCCACCAGTTACAGATGAATCCAAGTGGTCCACCTGGCAACCTAGGATTACATCATGTGCGTTCACGGCGGCCGAGGCAGGTTATAAAGGACAGCTGGCTGCACGGAGGAAGGAAACTAAGGAGAGGCCCTACCCCCTCCGCGCGCTAGGAGAAAAGTGTGGCGGAAATGACGTAGTAGGTTCTCATTTTTTGCTGCTTTTTTATTTTTTTTGTTGTATGGCCACGCCTTTTGGGCCACAATGGCGGCGTTGTTCTGATTTTGAGCGCTCACACGTGTTGCTCTGGTAGGTTTCGTGCCGTGGCAAAGGCGCTGTGTGGGCGGGTTTGCGTTAGTCACCGTGTCTTGTTGCGCTGTGTTACCTGCACTGTGCTCTGCCGGATGTTGCGCGAGCGTGCGCGAAACCACGCGCAGCGCGGCGTGGTTTCGCGAAAGATGTAAACAAGAGAGGAGGGTGGCACAAAAGGCGTAGCATCGCGATGAGCAACGCCAACTTCCGGCTTCACTTTTGCTTCACAAAGAGTGACGTCAGGGCCTCTCCTTAGTTTCCTTCCTCCGTGGCTGGCTGGCTCCCACTTCGGGCACGACATCGCATCCAAGATGTCGCACTCACGCTGGTTATTACTACAGGTTAGTTACCTGAAAGCTGCGCATTGCTTTAGAAGTAGTAATTACTCTTTGTTGGCGGTGTCGTGTCCACCACAGTCTGTTGAAAAATTGAAGTTTTTGATGGCTCTGTTTACTTGCAAATTTCGTTCCTTGTCTGCTATTTTACTATTGCTTTCGGGAGATATAGAATCTAATCCTGGCCCTGTGACAAAAGGTGAAGCAGATTCACTTGCCCAAGCTATATAGATGCTATCCGCCGGCTTGAAGAGGGTCAAGCTTCCCTGATAGCCGATTTGAAGTCTGCCAGGGAGAAGCAAGTGGAAGCTGACGACAAAATTAAAATTTTAAGTGATAGGATTGTGTCTTTGGAAGAAGCAATGGAGTTAAATTGCACAATTAAAGCTGGGACAGATTCCGACGCTGTACGCGTGGTGTCTGAGCAGGTGGCGGTTATTAAGGCACGCTGTAACGACTCCGAGAATAGGCTGCGACGTTCGAATCTGCTTTTCTTCGGTTTGGAAGATAACGCTAGAGAAGACTGGATAAAGTCGGAGCAAAAAATAATTGACTTCTGTGGGGATAAGCTGGGCATCAAAATAAGTGAACAACAATTTGAGCGGGTGCATCGGTTGGGAAGATATAGCGAGAACAAACGGAGACCAATCATAGCCAAGCTGACCGTCTTTAAGGACAAAGATCGCATTCTCTCTTCGGCACACAAACTGAAGGGAACGTCATATTCCATTCGCGAAGATTTTTCACCGGAAACTCTACGTGCTAGACAAAAGCTAATTGAATTTGCGAAAACCCAGAATAAAGCTTTCAAGCTTTCAGTGGACAAGCTGCGTATTGAATCAAGAACTTATATCTACGATGGTTCTGCGAGTGCAGTTGTCCTGCTGAATAGATAGCTACGGTTTGGAGCATGCGCACAGTGTCACCAAGTACTAAAGCTAACCCCGACTTCACCCTCGCTCTCATTATCGTACGCCAACATACGAAGCATATTATCAAAGCGCGATGTCATCTCTTCCTTCTTGGAAGACAGTAAATCGGACATTATCGCTTTCACAGAGACATGGCTGCATTCTGCAGTAACAAACAATGAAATCTTTTCATCTTCAAACATGTACGACATATATAGGTGTGACCGCTCTATTAAAAGAGGAGGTGGTGTCTTGATTGGTGAAAAGAAAACCATTACGTCATTTTTGGTCAACACTAATTCTGATCTCGAGATTGTTTGGGTGGCCTGCACGATGTCATCTTCTAGAATACTAATAGGTAATTGTTACCGTGCACCAGATTCTAACAATTCTTTCATTAATGCTCTCCGCGACACAATCAGCAAAGCCATTGAACTCTTCCCGGCTGATTTAATTTATCTTCTTGGGGATTTCAATTATCCACTAATCGATTGGACGAATTTATCATCTCCTTGTCATATATCGTCTGAATTCATCAACTTGTCCTTAGACTTTAATCTCTTTCAAGCTGTCACGAAACCCACACGTGGTGCCAATGTTCTAGATCTCATTCTTAGTACAGCACCTGAAACAATAGGTCACATAGAATATTTGGATGGTTTCAGCGACCACCATTTGCTCCAAATAACGATAAACACAACGCCACCGGTTACGGGTAAAACGACAAAACAAATTCGTGATTACAATAAAGGCAATTATAAAACAATAATCTCAGAATTTGAAACTTTCTTCGAAAACACAATGTGGCCATCATTTTTCGATAGATCCGTAGAAGAAAACTGGCTCATGTTTAAAAATACACTGTGCGCATTAGTAGACAAGTATGTTCCACTCGTTAATATAACTAACGATAAGTTGCACCCTCGGTTTACTAAAAAGCTTCAGCGCATGAGGAACAAGAAAAAACGCTTGTATAATATCGCTAAGCGAGATCGCACATCAGCAGCGTGGCAGAATTACAAAACGTACCTTAAATCGTACTGCTCAGCTTTAGGCGAAGCTAAAGATAAATATTTTTCTAATGATCTTCCTGAGCTGCTTAAGAACAATCCTGCCTAGTTTTGGAAAATAATAAAGCCTAACAACGAATCAGATGAATTGTCATTACAAAACAGCAGCAATATTTCTATTCCAGTCAGAGAATGTTCGGAGGTCTTTAATTCATTCTTCAGCTCTGTATTTACACAAGAGAACAATTCAAATATACCTTTTGTTTCAGAATTAGGCTACCAATACATGGAACCTATTGAAGTCACTTTGGAGGACCTCTCTTCTCTCATAAATAACCTTAAGATGTCTTCTTCATGTAACATAGATGGCATAAACTCAAAGATTTTAAAGAATATGGTAGAAATATCAAGCAAAATTCTTTTTTACATATTCAGACAATCACTTGCGACAGGCCACCTTCCCGCAGATTGGAAGATGGCGAAAGTAATACCTGTATTTAAAAATGGCAATAGGAACTCCTGTGAGAATTATCGTCCCATTTCATTGACATGCATTCCCTGCAAGTTGCTTGAACACATTATCGCTTCGCAGATTTACAGACATCTTGAGACTAACAAATTCCTTTTTCATAATCAGCATGGCTTTAGGAAGGACCTCTCGTGCGATACACAGTTATTTGAATTTACAACAGACCTACACACTAACTTAAATTATAACTTACAAATTGATTGCTTGTTCCTTGATTTTTCGAAGGCATTCGACCGTGTCGCACATTGTCGCCTAATATCAAAACTCTCCGCACTTAAATTGGACTGTCTTACCTTGTCATGGCTCCGAAATTTCCTGTCTAATCGTCAGCAGTTTACTATTGCAAATAACTACTCTTCCTCCGTAACAGACGTTTCTTCTGGTGTACCACAGGGTAGCGTCCTCGGTCCCTTGCTTTTTCTAATATTTATTAACGACTTACCTCAAAATTTGTCCTCCACCATCAGAATATTCGCCGACGACTGCATAATTTATCGCCCAATTAAAAACTCAGATGATCACCTCGTTCTTCAGCAAGACCTTCAACAAATCAATAACTGGTGCAATAAATGGCTAATGACTTTAAATACCACAAAATGCAAAGTAATGTCTTTTACCCGGAAGTCGGCAACCTCACAGTATCCCTACCATATTAACAATTACACTGTTACAACAGCTACACAATATAAGTATCTAGGGGTTCTATTCACATCAAATCTTTCTTGGACAGAGCATATCACGTCCATTTCAGCTAATGCCTCCCAATCGTTGGGGTACTTGCGACGCAACTTAAGAAATGTTCCTTCAAATGTTCGCAAGCTAGCTTACCTAACTCTCGTTCGTCCCAAGCTCGAGTATGCATCTCCCATTTGGTCCCCTCACCAGAAATACCTAATTGAAAAGCTAGAACGGATCCAGAATAGAGCAAGCCGCTCCATCATAAACGATTACAGCTACCAGTCTAGTGTTACACAAATAAAACTTAAGCTTTCATTACATTCCTTGAGCACTCGCCGAGACATTGCCCTTTTATCACTGTTCCACAAATTCCTTCACTCCACTCGAACACCCGCATGCTTGAAACGACCCTACTCCACGTCACATAGGCTCCATAATCATTTCAGCTATGCCCGCCTTTACGGGTCTACAAAAGCATTCCATTACTCTGCTCTTCCTCGTGCTATCAGAATATGGAATTCGCTCCCGGACAGCATTGCAAGCCAATCTAGCTACGATTCATTCCGTGATGCCTTGACTGAATACATGACTAAAGAAAAGTGAAGTTCTACGTTTGTCGCACAATGCTTTCTATACTTGCACTATCTTTTACAGCTTATTTTCGCATTATTACCGTTATGTCGCTATGTTTACCGTTTCGTTGGAATGTCGCGTCCGTAACTTTTCTGTCATTGTTTTTCATTATTACTGTTTTTATTAATTACACGACTTCACAGAAAACAATCTGTGGGATTTATTCCTTGTTATTATATTATGTTTCTTATGTTTCTTCTTTTCCCTAGTGAATCATGAACTAATTAATTCTTTTTTCATCTCAGTTGTACTTTGGTTGTAGGTTGTAAAATGATACGGTTTATAGATGTCTTGTATTCTATGTATTTTCTATGTACTGCCCCCCTTACTCAATCCCTCACTTTGAGGCCTGTAAGGTATTTTTAAATAAATAAAAATAAAATATGTTGTTACAGGATCATAAAAAGCGTCACAAACTTGTCCCACTAAAATTCAGAACACGCCAAACTGTTATCACGGCCGGCTTGCTTTTTGCTAACTGCTTCACAACCCCAGGCGCAGCAAGCATGCCTCAAAAGTATTCCAAAAGGTTACGAAATTAAATGCAATAATTTTGGGAGTCAGAGAATGCGTGTCCAACTTGTCCCAGTAAGATTCAGCACACGCGAAACTGCGGCACACAGGCCAGCTGCTTTTCGCTGACTGAGGCACAACGCCAGGCGCGGCATGCGTACCTGAGAAGTATCCCAAAAAGTAGCGAAATACAATAATGTTGGCTGTCAACATTATGTTGGCGTCACGAACTTGTCCCAGTAAGATTCAGTACAAGCGAAACCGTCACGAAGGTCGAGCTGCATTTCTCTAACTGCATCACATATAGCCATGTGCGACAAGCGTGCCCAGAAACTACTGAAATAAGTTGCAATAATGTTGGGGCTCATAGAAAGCGTAGCAAACATTTGGCAGTACGAGTCATTACCTCAAATTAACTGCGCCGAACGACCGAGCTGTTTTTCGCTAACTGCGTCACTAGTCTCGGTTTTGTGCCGTAAGCCTAAATTTGCTCGAAATGCGTCGCAGAGTGTCCAACAAACTTTCTAACCTTGCCGTAGTCCAATAGTGCAGTGGTGCCGGTTCGAAATGCAGAAGGAACGCAAGAAAACGCCGGGAGCCCAACAAACGAGCTGCGTTCGTTGGGCTTCACATGCTTCACGAACTCCACATGCGCATCCGGCTTCGCTCTCTTCGGTGGCAAGTCTGGCGCATGACGCATCATATGGCGCGTCTGGCGTGCCGCTAGCTTGTTGCTAGGTAAGGCAAGAAGAATAGGTCGCGAACTATAAATTCATTTATACGCAAAACGTTTTAGTTTTAGCGGCAAAGAATCAAAAATTAAATTATGGGGTTTTACGTGCAAAAACCACTTTCTGATTATGAGGCACGCCGCAGGGGAGGACTCAGAAAATTTCAACCACCTGGGGTTCTTTAACGTGCATCTAGTTAAATCTAAGCACACGGGTGTTTTCGCATTTCGCCCCCATCAAAATGGGGCCGCCGTGGCCGGGATTCGATCCCGCGACCTAGTGCTCAGCAGCCGAACACCGTAGCCACTGAGCAACCACGGCGGGTGCAAAGAATAAACAAAAAATAAAACGTTGTCTGTAAGTTCATTTCACATTCTCTATTCCGATGCTCGCGTCAACTAACTGATGGGATTAATACTAGGCGTGAGGTGTTTCCTGTTGTTAGTTTGTCAACGGTCGTCATGGTGTAGCGAAGTGACGCAGCCGTTAGATGTCAGACGCATCAGCTCACCAGTGAGACGAAGATGAATGGGGATGAGCTCTGGCAGGGGCAAGTCCAAATCCGCAGATACCACAACGAGAGTAGCATTTGAACAACTAGGTTTATTCACTTGGCATCTGCCGTAAGTTTAAACTGTACAAAATATCTACAAACAAAACGATGTCATACCCGTCGTCGACGGCCTGCCTGACCGGCCTGGTCTCCCCTGGTGAAGTTGCGCTGTCTGCTGCTGTCTACTTACTCACACAAAAACTACCCAAACTATTCCTTAAATAAGTTTCCGCAGCATCCAAGGGACAGGCTTCTCCACCAATGGGATATCGTTACTCTGACCAATCAGGCGGGCCGACAGCATACAATAAGCGCCAGAGTTTAAGGGGCCAAGAAATGGTCGCGTCAACACTCCGTACCCAAAAGCACTTTGACCATAACTTATCAGCTTTTGACAGCTGAGCGTGGGAAGAGGATGCGTCATGTGCGCGTAGTGACGTCTCAGGTGTGGCGGCGGCGACCGGTACAAAGGCTTCCCCCGCGTCGAGGAGCACACAAAATTCCCGGAAAGAAAGCAAAGAGGCCCGCGCTATACTCTTTTCGCGACAATGGTATGGTTTACGCGGTACACTTGCCTACCTAAAATCTGCGAAAAAAATGGTAAATGGTCAAAGGTGCATGCCATGGTTTAGGGGCCTCTTTGTGTTTTCCTTCCGAAGAAACCCGCGTTTGCTTCTTGCAGCCTGCGTTTCGTTTTCCGTCAGCTATGCCGGTCTACCGCACATCATAAAACCAACGTGAAGCGGTTAATTAAGTGCCCTGCAACTAAATGTCATGCGTACATCTGTGTTTATTTTCACCATATGCAACATGTAATCGCAAGCAATGTACACGCTTATGTACCCCAGAAGTCACAGAAACGTCAAAAAACAAAATCGCGATCTGTGTGGTGTGCTCCCCTCCCGTGTTGAAGTTGTTCTTGCTTCTATGCAAAACAACGCGTTTATCCGAAACAGTATTCTACGCCAAAAATTACATTTCTGAACACGCTGCTTCAGTTACGCTCCACCTCCAAAAGATATCACGAAACACGTATTCCCCATTTACCTCACAATCCCTGACATACACAAGAAGTCTGATATGCCTGTTTCGGCAATATTCCAATTGGCTCAGTGAGTGAGTGAGTGAGTGAAATAACTTTATTAGGTCCAGAAAAGACGCAGGGGAGACCCCGCGCCACCCGGCTAGTCCCACGTAGGGACCGCCAAGCCGAGCTTGACGGCCCGATCGCGGGCACTCTGGACGGCCAGGGTTTGGTCACTGAGTTCGGGGCTGCCCCAGCTTTCTCTGCGCTTCGACTCAAGTATACGGCGTATCTTTCAAATACCTCATCCAACTTCGTCAACAATTGCAGAGCTAGCAGCCATGAATGTTGCACTAAAATACGTGCAAGAGGAGTTAACTACACAGAAGGTTGTCATCTTTACGGACTCCCGCGCTGCCCTTAGCAGGTTACAACGCAGTGAGATTGATTAATCAGCTGTCCGCAGCATGACTGACTCCGCAAGCAAAATTTCATCACGTGGGGTATATCTCTCTTTGCTCAATGGATACTTTCACACGTAGGAATCGCCAGAAAAGAATTAGAGGCTGATCGACTGGCTTCAACTTGCGCTCATAACAACTGTGACTTTTGTGCAAGCGTGATGACGTTCGTCCGCTCATTCGTCGCCACCTACTCAAGCAGCACCCAGACCAGCGCGTCGCCAATGGAACGTTCCCGCCCCATGTTCGCGTTCGAGGCTTGCCTCGTCACGCTAGAGCGCAACTACTCAAGCGGAAGGTTGGCTGCGTGAACGTGCCCGAACGTTTATACAGACAAGGACGTGTGGCCAGTCCATTGTGTGAGTCTTGTGGCTACTGCGAGACACTTCATAACCTTATATTTGAGTGTTCCGCTTTCAGTGCGCAGCGCACGTCGCTAGTGAGAGACTATCACCTCCTTGGCCTGCGGTGTACGACACTCGACGAATATTTGTACCCCAGTGGTTGTGCGTCTAAACGTGATCAGGCTCATCGCGCTCTACTTGCTTTTCTAGCATTAACTAACTTAGGTTCACGTTTGTAGCGTCGAAACTATTCGACATTCTGTAGTAGCGTGGCCTTCAGTGACCGGCCCTACTGTGTATGATCTGTACTGTGTGTTCTGTTTTATTATTTAGATTTGTCTTGTTGCTCTTCCTTTCCTCTTTCCCCTCCTCCTATCTATCTTACATTTCTGTGTTGCTGTCACCTCCCTTCTGAAAAGTAGGCCGGTGTTGTGCCCCTTCCGGTGGCAGTTGCTAGCCTACTCCTCTCTTTCCCTTTCCTGTTAACAGGAAAGGGAAAGAGAGGAGTAGGCTTGTATATATGTGTTCAAAACAAGTTCTATGCCGTACCAGACCGTGTATTTTGTTGGATAAACCTGCACACAGATATTCATTTTGCATTTTAGTGGCTTCACAAACATTTGATTATCAGATGTACACAAAACTTGAGCTCTATACCAAAACTTGACGAAAACAATTGTGCCGAACCGATAGCTGCTAAGTTTCCGGGCCTCTTAGCACTATAACATTGATGGCGGACACGTT